>NC_141162.1:79073009-79243723 GCF_053477565.2 Lygodium microphyllum
GTGTATGCCGTATGGACATCTAGACATATGGCCGACGTAATTTTTGTGCCATTAGAGAGGGTTGGCTCGCTCAGCCGACCCTACCGCAAATCCATGAGGCTGTAAAAAGGATTGTAGGTTGGCGTGATTTGTATGTGTCCGTAAACATTCGAATAACATGGAACTGTTTGTGCTTATTTCTGAAAGTCGCCTACATTATTTTAATTGATGGGCTCGTGAGAGAGTCTTTTTCTTGTGGAAGGGTGTTTTCAAGATTCTGACCTGGTAGACATGCATTTTATTTAGTTGATAGAATGGTATTTAAGCAAATAAATAAATAACTAATACATATATATTTGCTATCTTATTGGTTTTTTGTGTTTATTAATTTAGTAAAATTTAATATTGACATAATATGATGATAAAATATTTAAAACTTAGTATAGCATATGAGAATTTATTTAAGCATTTAAAAAAGTATGATGTTCTTACTAAAAATAAAATCACAATGCTAGGTTGAGACTAAAAGCTCAATCAATTAAGATAGTCTAGAAAGGCAACAAAATAGCTTTACAATCATCCATAGTCTCAAATGAAATAGCAATACAATCAAAGCACATCATTACTTATACTTTCTTATATCAACTCTGTTGTTACCACATTAACATTACGATAAGCTTTTTAATCATCTCACGTTGCATAGATGGCATCCCAATCAATATCTGTAGGGTCCTTAGCACCATTATATGAACGGAACATGAGTTAATTCAAGCTCTCGAGTGACGATCTATTGCGATCATTGGACTTGATATGATTCAATTTGGAGAAACCTCTCTCACAATCAACCGTGCTTGCAATAATGTCCAAGCATGCATGCCATAACTACCCTTCTATAGCAAGGTTTGTAAATTCATGCCCTTCTCTAGGAAGGGTAAATTCTTTTACTTGCCCTTCAATAATAAGGTTTAAAAAATGTTTGCCTTCTCTTGAAGGTCAAAATGCCTCTAGAAGGGCTATGCAACCCTTTAAAAAAAACCATGGAAGTTGTTGTGATGAAAATCTCAGTTGTATATAATGTAAATTTGGAAAAAATACAATATTGTCTGGAAAATATGATGTGGAAAGAGTGATAGGTATTAAAGTTATAAGAGAGCTCTATGCATTATGAGTAGAATTCTGCTATCGCTTGAAATATTCCGTTCTTTACTTAAATGGGTACTGATACTTGAGCAGTTCGAGGATCGAGGGTCTAGATTATTGCTGATGGTGGCATTCATGAAGACTGAGGCTCAGTATCTGCCATGAAAGGAGACGTACATTCAAGGGTGCACCTGCTTATCATCCTCTACATGATGCTGATATCATAGTGATCTCCATTATATTTATTTGATTGATTTTTTGAGTTAAAAATTTATTGAGTCACACCACTTGTCATGCTAGCTATTTCTAAATTTGGAGTGGATGTGTAGTGATTAAGTCACGATAGCGTTTTATAGTTATTTGGCAGGTTTTTGAATGCTTGATCACTGAGACACCTTGTATAGCCAAGCAATCCATTAGCATTGTTATATGCATATTTTAAAAAGTGTGTTATTTTAGAGAAAGCATGAGGGCTACTGGTTAGGGTTCAAAGATGGATTGAATAGATTGCCCTAACCACAAACAAGCCTACATGCCCTAACCATAAACAAGCCTACATGCTTCAATCCCATCTCACATAGCCCCATAAAACTTGAGGATTAATATGGTCATGTTGTGCTCTCTTGAACAAAGAAACATATTCAATCTCTATCTCAATGTGCAACTCTCAGGTATCAAGATAGACTAGATAGACATATAGAGATGTTAACGAAAATGGGGTAGTTGAGTGCATAAAGGTAGACTGGATACACACATAGATTTAATAAATGGGATATAGTTGATTGACTATGAGCTCAAGCTAGAGAGATGTCAAAGGGTTTACACAATTTAGCTAAGTGAATATTGGTTTATGGAAGGATATAAGGGAGGTCAAATAAAATGTGATAGTTCAACATGTGAAGGCAGATTGGATAGACATAGAGAAGAGGATACAATAGAGCCATGATAGAAGTTGAATGGAGCTAAATAGCTCAGAGAGAAGGGATATCCAAGTGTTTTCAAAATTTTAGCTATTCAATTTTATCAAAACGAAAAAGTTGACCAACAATTTTCTTTCTTAATCAAAAGCTAGCACATAATAAATCCCAAAAAAACTTAAAAGAATCTTTCAAAATTTTACTTTTTTTTTGTTTTTAATTTAAAAATAAATTACATCATATCTACTAATCATTTGGTGGGGGTTAAGTTGCATGCGCCTAATTACTCGTGTATTGGTTACATTGACAATACTTGCAAACTTGTATACTACAAGTGGCGAGTACCCATCACTATCACTTCATTCTTTATTCTTTCAATGACATTTGAATAAGGGAAGGTTAGTCACACATTGTGATTGTTGGAGTTCCCACATATTGTTTCTCGCTTTTGCTCTCTTGCTTCATCCGCCATAGCTCTTGCTTCTGCTTGTGTGCTTTCACTTAAGCTCTACCTTTTAACTGGTATTAGAGCCAACCATTCAAGGAGCTTTTCCATCCTTTGCTTTGGCCCAGATTCAAGGCTTCAACTTTCATAATAGCCATTGTTTTTTTCTCTTGAGATATGCATTGAGTATTTTCTTCTTCTAGCTTATTCAAGCTTACTTTCGCTTGTTGAGGAGCTTCCCAAGGCTTAGCTATGCCTTATTGAGTGCTTATTAAGCTAAGGAATAGCAATTTTATCTATTTTGAGTGGATATAGAGCATGCTATGGAAGTCGTAGACAACTATAGCAGCTTAATAACATTGTTGTATTTTGGCCATAACTTTTGTATACGGTATTGAATGTAGGTGTTCTATAGCTAGAAACGAAGAGCACGACAAGAGCTATAAATCTAAGCACTCGTAGAGATGATTATATGTAGTCTTCTATTCTTTGTTTCATATAGAATAGAATAGTTTTTAATGGGCCGCAAATAGCAAATTCCATAACACATATTTGATGCTTTGAGGATGTTATTTTGGTGCTCTGATGGTATGATTATGCTTTTCAGACTCATTTAAGTTTGATACAACTTTGATGCAACAAGCATTTATTAGTGAAAAGCTTATGTCTAATGCTCATTGATGCCTCATGGGATACTCAATGGATATACTACTTCTTCCGTTGTTATATATACTTCTCGATATGCTATGGCATGCTTTCGAGCTGAGATTTGGGCTTTGTTACATTGATCTTGGCTATGATTACATGCCTTGGTTAGTTCAGTGGCTTATGCAATTACAAACTTGAAGAATCTATTGGGTTTTATCTTCGCAGCTTTTGCTTCATGTATATTGGATACTTAGATGTCGCGCACTCGATGTTTTGAGATTGCATTGCTCTTTTGGCACTCGATTTTGTTTGAGTGGGAGGATATTACATAGACTTTGGATTTATGTAGTTGAGCTTGAGCCTACTTTCACCGAGACTGTGTGACACTTACTTCATGTATATGCTCTCTTGATATGTATTGGATGCACTTGCCCTATAGTGGACTAATTTGATCACTCACTTTGGACTTGGCAGTTATGTCTGTCAATGTGTTGTCAATAATATTTACATGCTTCTAGGCTTTGTATTGTGCTTTGCTCGGTGGATTATGCATTTGATAGTTCTTTTCTCTTTTCCTTGAGATCTCGTATGTGCATGGTCTATGTCTATCGCATGTATAGTTACTGATACACTGCAATTGTGATAGCTTTTAGTGCCAATTGTTCCTAGTCTTTTTTTCTTGGTTTTTCACAGTTGGTTATTGGCTTATTACTCTAGCTTATTATAGCAGCATATCATTTCAATTTTATGCATTCTGTATGAGGGTAGTGACTTGGATTTGATAGTTACTTGATTATAAATTGTGGATAGCTCACCATTTTGATAGTTTATCTTGCCTAGCCCTTGATTTTGGGTATGGTTTTGGGGTTGATTGTTGTCATTTATAGTAGCTTATTTATATTGGATTATGCTTTTATCTCTTGCAACATGGCAGATGGATTGAATGATAGTGCTATCTTTAACATTGAGAAGTTGGATGTCATAAATTATAGCAATTGGAAGGTACAAATCTAGCATGTTCTAGTGTAGAAATTGCAAGTCATTGAGACATGAGTGTAAAGCCTAGAACACTTTCATGCAAAGGATTGGGATGAATTGGATGAGTTATGTAAATCTATAATCATTTTGTCACTCTTTACATAGATATACTATAATGTTATTTTTGATAGGTAAATGGCATGGGAGTTATGGGATAAGATTTGAAATGTCTATGACAAGTAGAGCCACGTCTCTTAGATGTATTGGTTGAAGCAACTCATGGATCTTTGTATAAAGGAGGGGACCTCCATGTTTGCCCACTTGAATGAGTTTCATTCTATTTTCAGTCACTTGTCTTCACAGAGAATTACATTTAAGGACAATCTTCCTTCCTTATTCTTGCTAGTTACATTGCTTGAGTCATGGGACACATTCCGTACCACTATGTGTGCAAATATGCCTATTGATGGGTTAAAATTGTAGTATGTAGAGGATGCTCTCTTAAAATGAAGATGTTAACAGAAAGAATGTCGATGCTTCCTGCATCTCTCATGCTTTAATAGCCAGAGAGGTAATAATGGTAGTGTTGACCATAGTGCAAGAAAGTAAAAATTAAAAAAAAAGGAAGTAAAAGAAAATTTTAAAATACGGGGTACAATGGAAAAATGTGGTCCCGAAAAGGGCCAAAAGTGCAAAGATACCTTACAAACCCAAGGCGAGTGCAAAAATGAAAGAGGCACATTTTAAAATGCAAAGGCACCCCTAAATCTTTGTAAAAGAGTATCAGGCTTCCTCCTATGCGATTTATAAAGAGTAGATGGGCATGGGAAAAGCCACAATGTAAATAGAAGGGAGTATGAAAAGAGGAACTAGGCTAAACGGCTGCTCATGTAAAAAAGGGGTGGGTGTCCAAAAGGGATTAGGGCATGTATAAAGCCAAAAAGTGAATAGAGAATCTCATTCTTGTGTGTGGCCAAAAGTAGCTCTCCTCTTCTTCTTGCTCTTGCTTGCTTGTGCTTATGTTTGAGAGAGGAAGTGTAAGAGTGTGAGGGAGTAAGTGTGTATGAGGGTGAGAGACTATGATGGAGAAGCTCTCCATATTCTCCTCTCTTTTTCTCTTCTCTTCTTTTCTCTTGTCTCGTGTGTGTGGCAATGGAGCATGGAGCTTAGAGCTTGAGGATCAAGCTCGCTTGAAGCTTGAACTTTGATTGTGGAGCTATTGGAGTGCTTGAGGGAGGAAGTACTTGATCGAGCATGGAGGTAAGCTCACTACACTAGTAGGTGTGAGAGCGCATACAGCTATGTGAGACATAGCATTACACTTGGCTCGAAACATTTGAAACAAAAAGCGGTCCATAGGTCTTGGTAGTCGAGTGTGAGCTCCTACATTTTTTTCCCATTGTTGGGACAATGGATTCAAGCTTTGAGTGCTTGTGCACTCCGAATCGAGCATTAAAGTAGAGTTTCCTCTGAACCAGTGCTTGACATAGATAGGTAGGAAGTGAGGGAGTTTGAAGTGGTATTCGATCTCCTTAGCAAGTAAGGTTTTGGATTTTTTCGATCTAGATGAGTAGTTGGATTAGTGTAGGCATTTGGTTGTGATTTAAATGATTTAGGATAAAGAAAACACAAGGAAAAGAAGGTTATACACAGTAGGGTTTCTACTGTTGTAAATAGGCCAAACAAGGAAAATGGGAGAGAAAAAGAGCTCTAATGTGTAATGCATCAAAATGAAGAAAGGGAAAAGATTAGAACTGAGTAGAGAAGAGCTCTAATAGGCTAGGAATAAGTGGGAGAGCTCATTTTCTCATTTGTGTGAGAGAGAGAGAGAGAGAGAGAGAGAGAGAGAGAGAGAGAGAGAGAGAGAGAGAGAGAGAGAGAGAGAGAGAGAGAGAGAGAGAGAGAGCTACAAGTAAGAGGGGAGATTTTGCTTGATGATCTTCATCACAGTGCATTTTGGCCCTCTAGGTATATTCTGGATGTTTGATGCTTGTTGATTAATGTCAGCATCCTGGTTCTAATCAAAACCAACATACCCTAGACTAGATAGAGCCCCTACTTGGAGCTCGAGCAACACCCTTGTAGGCCTCCAGACACCTTGAAAGGCTCATAAAGCCTCTAGACTCCAAAAATCGTGACTTAGCGGCCTAGGAAGCGACTGCAAATACAATCTCTCAAACCATCCATCTGAAATGTCTTAAAGGATCCAAAAAAACTTGTTAGAGTAACCACCACTTGCAAGAGCGAACTAGAAAAGTGTGTGGGATTTATGGACATGTTAAGAGGGATTTATGGAACTAAAAGGTCCTTGCGTTGGATATGATCCTTGGTGCTGGAGGGATTTATGGACTTGTTAGAGGGATTTATAGAACTCAAAGGTCCTTGCATTGGATATGTTCCCTGGTGCTGGAGGAATTTATGGGCTTGAAATTGACGATGGTGTTGGATGGATCTCGGTGGGGAGAGAGATTGATGGGCGGATTCATCTTTAAAATTGAATATGGTGTTAGATGGATCCGTCTCCTGGCCCTCAGCGATTTCCTTCTCTTGCGCTGTTCCAAATGAGCTTCTTCATTCACTTTTTGATTGGGGTTGCCTTAGTGTGCCTCTGCTTTGTTTTGTTGGCATGGTGACATTATTCCATAAGATGGGGAGTGCATTGCATGGATGATGGGGTCTCTAGGGTTGGTGGTTGGGGCCTTTGTTTGTACCTGAAAAGAAAAGAAGGTGCACTACCTGGGGGTGTGTTCTATTGTCGTGTGGTGCAACGTGCTCGTGCTAGTGGGACTGGGAGGAAAGCCTGGGTGTTGCCGCTCACGTGATGACTTAATTTGTGCATAAGGGAGATGCAATGCATGTAGCTTAGGGATTTTTCTTGGCGTGCCTTCGTTCTCCATTCCGCTTTTGCCTTGGCCTTGTCTTTTGCTTTATATTTTCTAAATTTTCCACCTTGTTCATCTGAGGGTTAACATTACCCTCCTCCTAGTTAAGTGCCAATTCCATGGCACTTGCTGGATGGTGAGTCGGATGGTGTTGCTGGGGTAGCCAGGTGGCTTTTTGAGTTTGTATACAATCTGTGTTGGGGGGTGGGTTGGAGGGATTTATGGAACTGAAAGGCCCTTGCATTGGATATAATCCCTGGTGTTGGAGGGATTTATGGACCTGTTGGAGGGATTTATGAAATTGAAAGGTCCTTGCGTTGAATATGATCCTTGGTGCATTGCACCACATTGTTTTCATCACTGCAACTATAATAAATAATCATTTGAAGTGCAACTAGAAAGCTGAAAGCCTGATTTTTCATCACGCACGAAAGGAAGCACCCCACAAGCACCTGAGTCCACTTAAAATTGAGAATTGTCTGAAATAACAAGGAACACACACATGCAAGTCAAGCAAAACTAAAGGAACCCACTAATAGGAGAAGACACTTAGATCTTGAATACGCAACTGAGGATAGTAAGCCTCAGAGCAAGATTCTTGGAGAGCAAAAGGAGTTGACACGATTAGGGACTCAATCTTACTTGAGTTGATCAACTTGATTGACACTCTAGTAGCCTAAGAGACAAACGAAATATCAAGATCTAGCACTAAACTTGAAAACAGTGAGCTCAACTTGGAAGACTTTCCAATCAACATCTAACAAATGATAAATCGGTATGATTTGCAGACCAAAATGGAGCACCATAGTAGACCAGTCGAGGACATCATAGCGGACCTCGAGGAAGAGCAGAGACGGGAAAAGAAAGCACTCCAAGGCATAGTCACCTATAATCAGGAGCAATGAGCTCAACGAGGCTGAGGCATGAGATAGAAATGCGAGAGGTCTAGTGAGTTTTAGCACTTGCCACCAATAGAAACATGACAGGAATCAACACTGAGAGGGAAAGAGCACTTGAAGTTGACCTCATGTTGAGCGAGCTTCTCATGAAGCGATTCGTATTACTCTGAATTCAAAAAGCCAAATGAAGATACTCATAGTTGCCAAGCAACTCAATAAGTATCAGCCCGATAACGACCCATATAGTTTCGTAGAGCACTTTGAGCAGGTATGCAGCAAGGTGAACGGCCTAATGGACCATGTTCAATGCACACAGGCTTTTGGTCTTTGCCTTGGGGATAAAGGACAGACGTGGTACACTAGTCCACTAGACAATGTTGAACAAAATACTTTCAACAATTTCAAGAGTCTCTTCATTAGGAGATTCTTTGAGGCAGGGTACTTGGATAACCTTATTGTTCGATTGATGAGTCTCAGTCTCAAAAGGACAAAGAGGATATCTGAGATTACGTCACCCATGCACAGAGTCTCTTTAAGAGAATCCTAGCCGTAGAGCAACCTAGCAAACGAGCGGTCTCCACTGTGTTTATAAGTGGAATTAGGAGTGAAGAGCTTTACAAGGCCTTGGTGAGCAACTCGAACCTACAAAAGAGACATGCTAGCTAGGGTCTTTGAAGAAGCCATACGAGTGGATGACTTGCTTAAAGAGAGAAGCTCAAGGACTACGAGCCGAGATAGTAGAACCTCTAGAACCTCAGAGAGGGAAATTGGAAGTGGTTGACAAGGTCAAGGAGTGGGTGAGAGAGGCCCAAAAGCACCTAAAGGATGCCAAACCCATCCTAGAAGATGAGGTAGACAAGTTCTATAGTGTGAGCACGCCCATCTCGCCTACTCGCATAGAATCTAGAGAAGCATCCGCACCCCATGTAGCACCACAAAGACAAAGCCTAGGCGCCATAGGAAGGTAGACTGCTCAAGAGCAGTGATGACAAAAGAGTGTAGAGCATAATGAAAGGCAAGCAGCTAACAGCTTGCTTACAACATTGATATCGGCCCTTGTGACTCTACCAATGGGGAATCTACTTAGGTAAAGTTCCTCATTCTGGAGAGAGTTATAGCAGTGGAATCTAACAAGCTAGGAGCAGCCGATTTGCATGACTACGCCGTAGCCACACATATACCAAGCCTAATACTAAATTTAGTGCCTAAGTCCTTGCACGTAAATGCTTTCTGGGAGGGCACAAAGATGCATGCGGTCCTACCAGTGGTAGCATTGGGAGACATCACAAGAAAGGGGATCATAGATACATGAGAGTTAGTGTGCTTATGTAGTCTTACAGGCATGGGGTAACTCACCGGTGGAGGTCACAAGGTTTAACGTCACGCTAGATAATGACATGAAAATCAGGCCATTCGGAGTGTTGAAGGACTAGCCCTTGAAAATAGCGAGTGTCCAGTTCTCAGTGAACTTCATAGTTATTGAAGGGAGTGGATTATGACATTCTACTAGGCCGACCCTGAATGCGAAACACATAAGTAATCGAAGACTAGGATAATGGCCTTCCATTCCTAGGTAGCAGGTCGGAGGCAGTAAAAGTCGAGATGGACACTTGGAAGACCACGCCAGTCGACTTGGATGCCATCTCCTCTATCTTGAAGGAAGACTCACAACTAAGAATTCGAATGGGCCATTAACGAAGTATTTTCCTTGTCGTCCGAAGATGAGCAGGATTGGATGCATGTGCTAGCCACCATTGACATGCCGTTTTCGGATAAAAAAGAGGATTATAAGTAAGCTGCAAGGAAAATAGGTGAATCCTATAAAGCCACCATATCCTAGCTATTGAAGGGTAAGACCCCACCTTTAGTGCCACTTTGCAAGATGGCTAGAAGCCCTAGAAGACGACAAAGTCCTGCTTCTTTCCATATTCCTTCTAGCAGACTTGAGCTCCAAGGGATTCTTGAGTACTTGATGAGGGGGCTAGTCGGTAACTTAGCCGCCAATCTCAAGCCACTCCAAGACCTCATGGATAGGCCGAAATGGCAATGGACCAAGGTGCAGGGCCTAAACCTTATGTACAATTGGGCACTGAGATCACATATGAGAAAAGGGTTAAGAATAGAGTCCTAAACAATGACTAGCATTCAGAATGTAGTGATTCGGATGATGAATATGAGGATTGCTACTCCACGAATGAAGAAAGTGAAGAAGAGGCCGAGACGATAGAGTACGACAT
Source organism: Lygodium microphyllum (assembly GCF_053477565.2). Taxonomy (NCBI): domain Eukaryota; kingdom Viridiplantae; phylum Streptophyta; class Polypodiopsida; order Schizaeales; family Lygodiaceae; genus Lygodium; species Lygodium microphyllum. Next base: position 79,083,135 of record NC_141162.1, read on the forward strand.
AGATGGCCAACTGATCGTTGAACAAATAAAAATAGACTCCAAGCTGTGGAGAGCCAATGCTTTTAGAATTGAAACAGGAGTCTTTAGAACTAAATGTGATTGCACTTGGTTGGAGCACTTAGGCATGATAGATTATGAACAAGTAGCGCTAGTCCATCTTAGTGCCATGCCTCTCTTTAAAACAAAATCAACCTCAGAGTTGCTGCTAGGGGAGACTCCCTCTTATAGCGAGGGTAAAACGGATTTTTCAAGCCTCATGCAAGGATAGAAGGGCATGGAAGAGGTCCTTGGGCAACTAAAGAAGACCATGAATGAGCTCACAAAGGAGCTGAAAAGATTGAAGGCTCAAGCTCATGCACAATATCGTTAAAGAGAAAAGGCAAAAAGAACTATTGCTGAAAGAATTGCAAGAGGCCAAGGCATAGAAGGACGAGGTGTATATTCAAAAGTTGCTAGAGGTGGAGAACCGAATCCTTTAGACCCTCCAAGAGCAGGAAAGACCACAATTAAGAGTTGAATCGCCATAAACAAGACAAGGTAAAAATGCTTGACATCTAAAAACAACAAGAAGTGATGGTGATAGGATGGAAGAGAAGGCCAAAGCTTCAAAAGAGAGAAATCTTGGAAGGGTCAGAGACTTAGCCAACATCCTCACTCCAGCAAAAAGTGGAAGGATCATGGCAGAGGCAAAGGTTGAAGCAACGGAGGCGGGACTAGAGGTCTAACAATTGGCCTTTCTAAATATTGTGCTTCATGTGACTCAAGCAAGCAAGAGATGAGGATGACATAGAAGGCCTAAAGAAGAAATTGGAAATCACAAGAGTAGCCATAAAGTATGGGCTCCAAGAACACACCCCTAGAACTAGCTCAAGCGTAAGTCTAAAACAACGAAGGCAGTTTTTACTGCAAGCAGGGCTCCCTCAAGAAGACTTATAGAGTAGCTGGGAATTGGAAACCAAGGATAGTAGGAACAGCTGGTCACAACCACCCAAGCAGAACCATCAATGAAGGCAGGCCCAGATTTGGGGTCGATTGACGACCCCCAAGATCAGTGCCTCCATCAACAAAAGCAGAAGGCCAAGAAGAAGACCTGAACACCTTGGAAAGAATAATCAAGACAAAAATAAAACGCAGGGAAATGGCCGATCTCACAAGGAGAAAATTTAGTGCTAAGCCACAAGCAACACTTGATGTCCAAATGCTACAAATTGGGAAACAACTCTTAATCAACTAGGCACGGGAGTTAAATTACTAGGAGTAGTGGGAGAATAAGTGTATGCCATTTGAATTCGAAATCTTCTACCTTGATGCTCTAAATAAGGTGCTACTTCCACAAGTGATTGAAGGGGCCATATAGATCTCCAAGAGGCTAGGAAAGCGGTGGCAAGATGAGAGAGTTGAAAATCCCACATTGTGGAGAAGAGAAGCTGCTCGATATTGGGAAGATAAGGTGATGAGGAGCCAATGAAAGTCAAAGACTACGAGTCCTAGCCTAAATGGCATCGAAATATCTGGGACAACAATTTTGAGGCATGGATGGCCTTTTGTAATACTCTCCCATATGAAAGGAATGACCCCATCTACATGGCTTGCCCAAGGTGCAATGGTGTGGATTTTGACCAGGGGAAGCATGGCAGGTATGACTTCCCCTTGATATATAATGTCAATGCCTCTAGCCCTGAAGAGTGCCTTATTTTTGGAGCTCAAGAGCTCCGACCTTCCATCACTCACTTCCTAGATGAGTTCATAACATGCCCTGACCTCGTCTTCCTTACCACTTGTAATTACCTCCATCTCTTGCGAATCCTATTAAAACACAAGCCAGTACCATAGGAAGAGCGCCTGCCACCACTCTACTTTGATGTCAATGTCGGAATAGATAGCTATGCAATGACTCGCCTCATGTTAAGGGCTGCTCTCTTGCCAGTATTTTGCATGAGTCTCTTAGAAGATATGAGTGATAGTAGGTCTCTAAGTGTCACCATTCTTTCCTCTCTACTACCCCACTCAATGTAAGGATTAATTAGAAGGGCTACATGCTAAGCCTTGCATTCCTCCTCAGCAAATTCCTTAGGCCTCCTCGTGAAGCTCCTAAAAAGAGCATGAGGATGACACCTAGCTTGTCTCCTTCCACTTGTACCAAAAAGAAAAAATAAAAGAAAGAAAATGAAAAGAGAAAACAGAGAAAAAATAAAAAAAGAAAAGAAAAGAAAAAGAAAAAAAAATGGAAAAAAAGCGAAAGAATAAACGAAGTCCACTATAACATCAGAATACCACAACCAATGCACCTAGGGGTTCTCAAGTTAGGTGTATCCCCGGTGACCTTAGTCGGCCAGCTTTGTACCTAACCCCCTAGCCCCTTTGTTCCCCCACTTCACACTTAGGGCTCATGAAGGGCAAGACACACCTAGGGAGGTCACACTTACTTATGGTTAGACTTGTTTCCCTAAGCTACATCCATAGCACCTCCCCTTTACACGAACTAGGTCCTCAAGTGTGGGACAACACCCTAGGCTTGCCTTGGTCAACCCAACTCCTAGTTCCACTGCCATGAACACAATGCACTACACAACAAGGTAGACACACCCCCAAGGGAGTGCATCTTCTTTTCCTTTTCAGGCGAATTCAACCAATCATGACAATCCATTGACTTTGGAGTCCTCGTCACCCACTCAATCCACTCTTAACCTCCACAACCCCAAACATTTTGATATGCTTCTTCTCCACATTCAATCCCTGCAAGGCCCCGTCATTGACCACCATGACAACCCTTTAACTACCGGAGCCCTCATCAACAAAGCGCACAAGTGCCGTGGGATTAACACTCAACTAGGAGAGGGGAGTAATGTTAACCCTAGTGCAAGAAAGGAAAAAAATAAAAAAGGAAGCAAAATAAAATTTAAAATGTAGAGCAAAGCGAAAAAAACGGGCCCTGATAGCAAAAATAAGAGAGAAAAGGGCCAACGGCACAGTCACCTTAAAAACCCAAGGCGAGTGCAAAAATGGAAGAGGTGCACCGCATCGCTTTCTCTACGGAGATGTAGTTATTGGTGACTATGTAGAGATATTAGTTTGGCATATATGTGAATTGCTCTTCGTGCCATATTTGATTAGCATATACTCTTTTGAAAGTGAATTATTTTTTATATTTCACTATTTATTTGACTTTTGTAGATGCCTATCCTAGACTAGCACTATTACTAAGCTTCTAACTATCAAAATGAATATATAAATAGTCAAAATGTGACTTATCTAGTAGAATCTCCTTACATGCCATTTATGTCGAGAGGTGTGCCGACCTAGGAAACACCTCCAATGCCAAGGAATGAACACAAAGGATATGCTAGAAATGAGAGGAGACCCTCACTATATAAAAACCCTAATTCTAGAATGAATAATAATGTAAGAATAAGTATGGTTTGTTAGAGGTGTAAGCAACTTGGACACGTAACTAGATTCTTTCCAAAAAAGTAAAAGAGAAAGGATTATGTCACATTATATGCCAAGTGGAGTCGTGAAGGCCATTATTAAAAAGATTGTTTAGAAAAATGTACATCTTCATAAAGTCAAGTTAAGGGTAAAGACATTACTAATTTGATAACAAACTGTAACGAGTGATGATATCATAAGGACACTTACAAGAGTTATTGAGCATTTATATGATATTAAAAGATATACATTGTAGATATATGAAATGTTTTCGGGTGCATATGTACGAGATTGACTACAATAAAAGGTTTCAACGCTCTCATAATAATAAGATATTGAGGCATTGATTTAAGTATGGGTTCAAGAAATTGGATTGTTTTGTAACACCTATTGAATGGTTGCATTAACGTTTGTTAGCACCTATTAAATGGTTTACAAATGTTCGACTAGGTATTATTATTGTTGGAATGAAATGGTCAGTTATTCCATGTACTTATATTGTGATTTTGTTCCAATGCAAGTGCTAAAGAGAGAGGTAAGACTATCGTATCGCCTATGCGATTACCAGTAGAAATTGTGGGATTATTCCTACTTCTTCTTCACATGTTTTGCTCGAGAATGAAGATTTTGCTAATGATTCCTCAAAGAAGAGGAAGCTTTGTTTCTATTAGGCACCTAAGAGACTATTTTTTTTTGTTGACATCAACCATTTACTTGTGGTACTTGGAAACAATTGGATGTGTGTGGATGAAACATAGTGTCTTACATTTGGCCTTTGTGGCTTGCTAATGGAAATTAGGATATCTTATAGTTTCCCTTCATGGCATGATCGATGGGAAAAGAGGCCAAAGATATTTGCATTTGACTCTGCTTCACATGTGAATGTCTTGCTTGGAGATAAAAATGATTTCTCAAAATAGGAGAGCTTCATTTTAACTAAGTCTCTTAGAGAAAGTCTTTTTGAGATGCTTGGTCTTTATTTTAACTATGATCCATTTCAGTATAATATTATTGTTTTTAAATATGACGCAAAGCAAGTATGTGATTTCTTACGTTCGTGTAAAGAGAAAAGTTTATAAATATGATGCATAAAAGAGATTGTTTCTATGTGTGGTATTCTATATTACAAATTTTATAAACTACTTCTAGTTTTAAGTTTGACGAGAGAGAGAGAGAGAGAGAGAGAGAGAGAGAGAGAGAGAGAGAGAGAGAGTATAAAATAAAACAAAAGGCAGATGTGAAAAGGAAAAAAAAGGATTTATAGAGAGAATTGAAAAGAAAGAGATGAGAGAAATAGAACAACTTAGAAATGGAGAGGGAAAAGAGAAGAAATGGATTATTAACCAAAGTTACTGGCTAAACACATTTCTTCCCAGCTTCTTACAGATGGACAAACGATTAGAATAAAATCCAATGTGTTAATGTGTAATTCATGTGTTTTAAGGCACCCTCCCTAATTATATCATTCTAAAAAAATTTGAAATGGGAAGAATTGAAATCAACAATCTTGGAAGTGGCCAAAGCTCAATATTAGAAAATTGGAAAATTGGGCACATTATAGTTACATTAAGCAACAAGCTCTTAATAATTCAAAATGCCAATTCATTTTCCACACAAAAACATGTTACTCAAACATTTAGTTGGTAACTTTCATACAAGGAGCAAGAAAGCCCAAATTTTGTTTAACTATGATAATTTTCTATGATTTCACATTGCAAAGTTTTCATGCATTCATTAGGCACGTTTCTTCTTCTCGTAAATTGTATAAAGCATAAGAGAATTCTTAGGAGAGAGTATTAATAGATATTAGCATAGTATGTAATAAAAGTGATCTTTTCACCTTTATGATCAAACATTAAAGTCTAGAAGTAAACCACTAAATTACAACAAATATGGTAATTTTATCTTCCACTAAACTTAAGTATACCAAATTACCACTTAACATTCCTTGTTCAAGGATCTCAAAGATGTCAATCATAGTATACCTCCTAACACAAGCTTGCCATAGTCACTACTACATCTAATACCATTGCTAACACCTCCACTACATATCACATATGTTATAGATACAAAACAACAATATAACTATCTATAATGCCGAAAGGATATATAGCTTGGATGCATCTCACTTAGCTCTTCCATAATAGGAGATTTCCCTCTTCATCTCAAGTGTATAATGCTATCGTCACTCAAAACATACTTTAATCAAGCTTTATGATTAATTGATCATCCAAAAAGCTAAATGAGAGTTAAAGCACCATTCATTAGGCAATGTGAAGATCCCATAGTATGTATTATCTCAAATGCACATTTGATTCACTAACCTACATATTCAAGTTCCCATACTAGCAATACCTTGGACTTTTCTCCTTTTAGACAACAAGGCTTAAAGAGTGTTGTACCAAAGTTCTTTGCTTAAAACCTACCCTGCAAACAAACAATGGGTGCCTCTACGACTATTGCCAAGGGTTGAACTTACAAACATTTGGACACCCAACTACCTAAACTTTAACAACATTGGCAAATCTTGCAAAACTCTCAAACTTCTAGCTATGCCAATGTTATGTACTTAGTATTGTATACCCCATTTGTCAAAAAGATCTAACCACCCTTCACAAAGCTAAATATAAGGTAGTTGCCTATGTGTGTAGAAAACCCAAAAATAACAGTGAAACATTACAACTTCTCCATCTAGAGTTCATTTAAAATGATATTGTATATTGTAATAGAACCAAGCATTTTGAGCATCCATGACCTTTGATCCAATCAACTTGTAGAAAACAACTTATTGCACTATAATAGTTCTATGGAGTCCTTAGATATGCCCTAGAACTTGATAAATCTCTAGGATTAATTCACTATTATCCAAGTACTTGGCTACAATGAAGAAATTTTGATGTCCTATAAGTTAAAAAGAACTCCAATATTGAAAATCACATTTGTTTGTCAATACATCATGTTATTCATTAACACCTAATAAGATGTACCCAAACAAAAAATTCACCAACAACAATTCAAGTATATGTGGCCAAGAGTGTCCTTTTCCTAATTAATATTTCCCAACCAAGGATAGCTTTCCACGATAACTATGTTTCTTTTGAAGCAAATAGATAGTGCAACTTACCCCTGCGCTCAAACCACTTGGGCTACAATCACGTGTCATGTTAATAACACCATAATAAATGGGTTACATGATTTGATATGTAAAAAGAGGTGATCCAACCACAGTATGCAAATGGGATGCCTAGCACACAAGACAGATGAAATAAAAAAGTACTCCTACACAATGTAATATAAGTGGCAAATTATGGTGCTTGGTGTCATTCTTTTTAGAAAGGGGGCTAGAGCAAGTCTAGCAATGTTAGGAAAACATAGCCTACACTAGAACATACCCTTGGAAAAGTTTTGCTGCATTACAGTTAGGTTTAGCATACGTACCCTCTTCAGGAGATCTCTTCAATCAGCTACTCAAATCAAAGCTTATCACCATAGTGGATGTGGGGAAAAAATGATCATTGAATTTAGCCAGTGTGGGAAAGAATCGGAGCCAAACTAGTTTGATATTTTTAATGGAAAAGTTTTGCTACATTACAGTTAGGTTTAGCATATGTACCCTGTTCAGGAGATCTCTTCAATCAGCTACTCAAATCAAAGCGAACCACCATAGTGTATGCGGGGAAAAAATGATCACTGAATTTAGCCAGTTTGGGAAAGAATTGGAGCCAAACTCGTTTGATATTTTTAATGGCTGTACAGTGTCAAAGACTGCACAATCATCGGAAAGACTAGTGATACTAATGTTAGGCTACACGGTTCAGACAGGTCAAAAAAAGAACAAAACCCATGCCATTCACAAGACTGCATATCAAACAAGAAGATCAATAGCTCCTGGAACAACGGAAAAAGTAGCGGGAAGAAAACCTAAATGTTCTCCATCAGCTTGAACATATACTTTTCCACCTGAAGGATCACTGCCACCATTTGCCTCCACAACTTGAATTGTGTGAGCTCTGAATATTAACCAGAGTGCTGGATTAGTTTCATTTCAAGATGAAAATACAAACTAGATAGGTCAAGCTGAAAAAGACACAGCAAATACTCGCCTCTCACTAGATACGTTCTTCACTGATAAATGGGTACCATTGTAGAGTTTGGGCAGCTTCATGACAAAGTCAAACCATTTGAAACCTTGCAATGTTAGTACCTGTAGACCCAAAATGAAGTACTGGAATGAGGTGGAAAAAGTGGAAAATACAAACTTCATATTAAGATGAAACAAAAAGAGCTTTAATCAAACTTGTAATATTAGGAGCTGTAGACCCAAAATGAAAATTGAGATGCAACTAAAAGAGCTTTTATTATCCAGTCACATCTCAATAAGCAATTGGGATAGCACAGCCAGCAGTTAAGATAGGAAAACATTGTTCGATATTCAAATTACTTCGAGATCTCCACTTGAGGGCTCAGCGTTCGGGGTGATCTTCATTCCGCCACCAAAATAGTTGGCATTTCCAACTGCCAGAGCTGTGACCTGTGAAGCTTGTTTCCAGTTTCTTCCATCAATCTGAAAATTATTCACAGAGCATGAGGACACATTACAGTCTCAAAGCATAGATGAAACTTCACTAATATGACTAGAAATGCCTGAACATACTCTTATGTTCAAGTCTTTGTTGTTATGACTCATAAAAGCCTGTAAAGCACCTATCACATAGCAGAGGTTTCCAAATCGCTTATATTTTGAAGCATGATAGCCTGCTTTTGCACTTCTGCAATTTGAAAGAGAACTGCCATCTCCATCTCTCTCTCTCTCTCTCTCTCTCTCTCTCTCTCTCTCTCTCTCTCTCTCTCTCTCTCTCTCTCAGAGATTGCTGAAATTAAAGAATAGTCAGATGTACAAGAGGTCATCTGGCCAGCAAAAGCCATATTCACCACTGGGGAAAACAAAACCCACAAAAATCAACAGTGTGAAACCAAGAAAGAGAAAACTTGTTGAAGCTCTTGAACATTAAGAATATCCTGTAGTTGTGAGAATAATCTCTAACCATGGAGCAGCTACATTGCAGATGACAACCCATGCTGATTCTGTGTGTGTGTGGGGAATTTAGAATAGGCCTTTTGGTCACCAATATAAGCCCCCATGTAAATGTTGTCCGTAATTCTCAGGCTACCATGCTATTCTAGTAACCCCAAAGGCACAACCTTTTCTTTGTCAATGACCCCAGCTGCTCCTAAAGAACGTTGACAAACAAGTACTCCCTTACTCGTTTGATCCCAAAATGGTAATTTCTTTGCCAAAGTCCCCACACAGCCAATGCCACTATGTGATGAGCAACATTTGCAGACCAACCAAAAAGATATTTGATTCTTGAAGTTCCAATCACTTCATTGATCCTGCTTATCAAAGGATGGAATGAGTCCCAAAGAAGACACATTATTAGTCATTTAGCTCAACATTAAATGAAATTTCCTACTTTTGTGTGTGACACCAAGAAACAGAGTGATGAGACAATACCCTAATGAAGAAGTAAAAGCTCTCTAACTGCCATTTACAATATCCAACCACGAAGCTGGTGTATGGGAGTTTCATTTGGTTAATACAACCTGCTCATTTAAGACTAAAGGTCTAGCCACAACTACCTATGTGTGTATACATACGCAAATGAGCAGCAAAAAAGCACCCCACCCAAATAGCATTTGGGAGCAGTGCTTGACCATGCCTATTATCCTGTTTCTTCAGTTAACTGAGGGCTGCATGAGTTCCTCAAGAGCTTTTTCGGACTAAGGCAGGTAACATAAAAGATACCATGCTAATCATTATCACATCTGCCACCTTCAAGGAGAAACGCAGTAACTGACCCTGCACTCTCGTATAGACAAATTTGTCTCTAACTCTTTCAGAAATCCTCTCCACCAAATTCTTAGGTATCACATCAACCCTACTGGATCGCCCAGATATTGAGTGACGGTACTTCCCCAAATCAATGTCCCCTGCCAACCAAGATTTCATAAGCGATCCTCTGTCTAGCTGTCTGCAGACAAACGAAACAAAGTCCCAGATAGCCATTGCTTCGTCCACATTGTGCTCCTAGGTATGTAAAAAAAAAAGAGCATCAGCCAGGGATTATCCCACCAACTCAGGCCCAGCCGTATCTTCAATCCCTCAGTCTCACCATCATTGGCCAATAAATCCAATAAACAAGCATAGGATGAGTAACAACATGGGAGCAGACATCCCTGTCATAGAATGTTTGCCAATATGATGGTTTTGATGACTTGACCATTAGGCAACATCTGAGCCACTGCATTGCTGTTAATGGTAAGAACAATATTGGACATTCAAGCACTGAAACCCATAGCTTGCATAATCTGCAATAGAAATCAGCAACTGACATGATCGTGTGCTTTCTCTATATCCAACTCAACCATCAGCACCTTTTGATTGAAAGACTTCACAAAATTAATCTCAATCCATACAATTAGGATAAACCTCTGGCTACAAGGGCACCAAGGAGCAATTTATCCAAACATATATTAACAAAATACATCTAAGTTATCTGTTAGTTTTGGAGCTTATAGGATACTGGAACCATGGTATCACACTTTGTTTTCCTGTAATGGGAACAACAAGTCTTCCAACCTCAATCACACATTGTGACCACAGAAACACTTAACAATCACTCCCTTCCAAAATGTGAGAAAATTTGATGAGGTGGTGCCATGCACCTGGCATCTGAACTTTTTCACACGTTCTCAGATGTGTATTTTTTCAATCACAAGTAGCAAACTATACCATAACAAAAGACAACAAATAGAATGTCCGAACTCTGTAAAAATTATGAGTAAAACTTCTATGGTTTCCAGTAAGTTCCCATTTCATTCAATCTGACATAGCAATAGATGGTGCCCGTAATGAAATCAACTTACAAATGTAGATCTGCTACGTTCACAAAGTAACGACCCTTTTTATCTTGGTCAACTTGTGCATATCCCACATCAATGCGCTTTCTTTGACCTGAAATTATTTATTAAAATTGAATCTCTTGTGATGTCACCTAATGTGAAGACAGAGAAATGAGAAAATAGTTGGGACTACAAGCAGATAGTCATTATACCTTTGGCAATTCGGTCAACAGCCTCAATGGGATCATTCGCCCTGTTTGTCAGTTCATAAGCACTTTCTTAGCCTGTCCTAAAAAGGGCATACACAAATGCAAATTGATAGGCAACCAACATCCTTAACATGCCAATGTGTAATCTACCAGTGAAAAGTTCGAGCAAAGTCAGACCCAGTGCCTAGAGGAATCAGCTGCACCATGGAACGGTTATATCAATTAATCTTTATAGAGGAAGCAAATGTAAAGCAGAAAACTTCATCATTGTGTCTAGCCTAAAAGTAAACTTCAATCAATTCACAAACTGTAACTAATAATATTCAAATTCCGTTCGAAAGTTTCTACATCTTGTGGAGTTCTAACTTGTCATTTAGCTATTTCAGTTTAAGAAAAGTGATACAGAAGGAAAAAGCAAGATCCTGTTTTTCCTTTTTTCAACTGCAGAGCACTTGTCTGATAGTTATGACTCATGGTCATGCTATCAAGTTGATTAAATAGTCATTAAACATGCCTCACATTTCACAAACAAGCAGCAAGGGGCGTTTATCCCAGCCGAGAGAATCAATCAGGAGAGCAATTGCCAATCAGGATGCATACAAATGACTAAATTGCTAGATACTTAACATCTGCATTAGAGTGCTTTCCCCAAGTCACAATTGCTAAAATTGTTCACAGAGTGTCCTGGAGAACTCGTTCAACTCTACCAGCTTCCAGATTCTGTCCAGCTAATCAAACATGAGAAGACAAAAAGCTAAACGCTAAAGGGGCCAGTCAAAACAGTTGGAGGAATACATATGGTTCGCATGAAATAAGTAAGGTACAGGACTAAAAGGTGACACATGACAGTTGTAACCTACAAATGTTTTGCAAGACTGTGAACCTACCTAAAAGGCCGCCTTTCAAGACAGCATACTGATCACTAAGTATGCTATCAACAGTAGTGGCTCTTGGAGCCACTGTGAGACATATGATCTCATCAATGAGTTTGATATAGGTCTTGGTAAAGAATATGGCTTGACCCAACTGGCAAAGCTGGTTGATAAATAACAAGTTCACGCCAAAGCTCCTGCCAGTCCTGCTGCTCCTGCCACTGCCAGCAAGTTGCCACCCTGCCTGTAACACCCGCCACCTACCTGCTTACTCTCATCTACTCCCACCTGCCCTGCCAGCCTCCCCAGCATCACCTCAGCTTCTCCAACCCAGCATTGCTCATTCTATCTTCAACAGCTTCCACGCACCCTGTATAGGTGCACTCTTCCAAGAAGTTGGCTTTCACCCTTTTCTCCTCAATCCTTCATTCCCTGCAGGCAGTGACACAAGGCCAAAAAGGTCCGGAGACTTGAGAAACAACCCACACAGCAACAAGATGTAGGAGAAAACTCAATTCATGAGACAACAGCTCAATCACCCATCTGTCCTCTATTGGATGCCATTGGGCCTTGGAAAGCACCACTTTCCATGAGGACACCGAATGATTAAGATGAACTGAGGTAGCTGTAGAGAAATGAACCTCAACATTAAGCACATGCAACCACAAACCCCAAATCTTTGTATTACCATGCCAAAGGCCCCGATCCTCAAGAAGAGCGTGGGCAATAAGAGTCCAGGGTTATTAGCCAATACACAACGCCTAAAATAGGGACCAAAGAAGGGCTGCCATATGGGTCTCTACATCCAAAACAGCCCCACCTCCCATGGATTTCGAGGTGCAAACATGACTCTAGGATATCCAAGATATACCTACTTGCACATAATCTTTCTTCCACAACAAGATAGTAGGTATACTTGTCTCCATTATGCTTTATGTTGATGATATTGTTTTGGTCTCTGAATCACAGGAAGGTCTATAGCAACATCTCCACGCCCGTCATGACTTCTATACACACTGTGGATTGACAGTTAATCTTGGGAAAACCAAGATCTTGATCTTTCACACATCAGCCCTAGTGAGGAGGAGATCAGTCTTCACCCGAGGAGCCAGACAGGTGGAGGTTGTGAACTCATAGTTTACTTAGATCACTTTCACTACATCTGCTCAGAGATTTACCATGGCACAGGCAGTAAGAGGCCAACTCACACAAGGATACGCAGCATTGGCCACAATAGAGAGATAGTGCCACCAAGCACACTTCTAGGATCCTCACACATGCAGATGACCATTTGACACACTGGTCACACTAGCAATGATGTATGGTGCATCTATTTGGACCCCTGACCTGGCTACATACCTGCGAACATAGATCGAGAGACCACAGATCATTATGCTCTCACACATGATCCACGACAAACCATCAGTACCACATGAAATTATTAGAATTGAGTTTGCTGCACCCCCATGATGGTGAGGGCCCCTTTTCAGACCATCAACTTCATATACAAAGTACGTGACATGTATCTGGATAGAACCTGAGTAGTGGCTTATAGGATATGAGATTGACATGGACCATCTTCCCCCTTTTTAGTATGATCTTGACTCCCCTTTCATACACCTCTCCCACGTAGAGAGGAACTTGGATATGTGATAGGATCTCTACCAATTGTACATACAACATATATGGCCCCTCCCCCTTGAGATGTCTTACTACAAAGACCACTTCATAAAGACTACCGTGGATAGCTTCATTGGGAGACTTGGATGCCTAGATGTATACATGCCACATGAGAGGCGGGTAGCCATTGGCCAATTTAGAGAATCCTCTCACCAACTTGAGATCGAGACCGAGAGAGCAGCCCACATCCCTAGAGTTAACCGCTTTAGCATATTGTGCTAGGAGGTAGAGAGCAAGGAGCACTACGTTTGCAAATGCAAAGCCTATAGCATAGTCTGAGCTAGATACCCCACGCTATTTGGGGTAGACACCTTGCTTAGACTAGTTATGGAGTTCTCACACCAATGCCACTTGGGCCAGTTCCTAGTTGCAATTTAGAGGCTCTGCACATCACTACTACTGGTTGGCACTACACAAGGAGGGGGGTATCAATCATAGCTTGCTGATTTTTTCTAGACAATGACCACCCACACGGCACCCCACACAAAGAGGGGTGATAGTCAAAAGAGCTGAGAAGATCAGAGTAGCATGCCACCCACAGATACAGGGGTACCAAACATAGATACTATATTAGAGAGCAATGAGGGAGATTTGCCAACGACATGAGTAGCAACTGACAGAGTTGAGGATCCAACCTAGATGCTACCCTTGTACTATTTCGTCCGGGATCTATGACATACTTTGCCCACCGATCTTGCTTGGTTGAAACTAAATATATAAGTATCATTCAACCACACAATTAGACATGCACTATCTTATCCTCCCATTGTATCCCTATACGAGCACTATTTGGTCTTGTACACCTCTCCCACTTTTTTTTACAGTAATTGCTTCCAACATGTCATATTTTGATGTCTAGTGACAATCAGCACTGTACATGATTTTGTCTCATAGGCTGATTTTGGCCTCAAAAGACGTTAATCTCTTTCTTTTTTCTTCGTAAAAGACGTTAATCTCTCTTTTTTTTTTTCCGTAAAAGGTAATTGTATTAATTACGAAAAGTTTCCATGATTACAAGATGCACGATGGCTCTACCCCATCATGTGTACAAACTGACTGTTTACAAGAACCAGAGGGCCAAATAGTTACAAAATCATGGCAAAGACGCAGAGGAAATTGCCATGTGCCAGGGGCGTAAGTCCGCCCGAGAGAGGATGTCAGAGTGCCGGAGAAGATCTGTCTGCCAATACAAGAAAGCTTTAAGCCTAGCAATATGCCGCTGAACATTATAAGCAGAATCAAAAAGGAAAGCATTCCGAATGGTCCAGTTGTGCCAACAGCCCCAATATCGAAGAAAGTGAAACAAGTTCTTCATATGTGGCTGTGTCGATGTGGGATATTTGGGCTGCGCGAAAACCCAATCAAACGGGCAAAGTGAGAAACCAACCACCGCTCGCCAGACGACTGACAAGAATGACCAGATTTTCTGAGCAAGGGGGTAAGAAATAAAACGATGACGGGCGGATTCCACAGTGGTGGTGCAAAAGAAACAGTTGCCATTGGAGATTCGGCGCTTTGAAAGAGCTGAAGCAAGCGGAAGACCACCAATCATCACGCTCCAAAGAAAGACCTTATATTTGAATGGTGTCTTATTTAACCAGCCCTCCATCACAGTTACCCTCCACCATGACGAGGATTTATGCAATCCCCATAGAATATTAGCTTTAGTAACCAGCCATTGATGATCTTTAATCAGAAGATGATACACCTAGTTAGCTGAAGCTTTTTCTAAATGCAGCCGACCTGCAAAGTCCCAATCCTGCCAGGGACGATCCGTAGCAAGGGCAGGAAAGGGTTGTCTGCTCTGAAGCACCCTCAAAAGCTGTTCCCATAAAAACCTGTATCCACGAGGGATCCTGAAAATCCTCCTGGCTGTACGAAACGACATGAACACATTGCGACTGGCAAGAGTAGCATCCGCGACCGAAGTTAAGCCCAAACGTGCCATACGGTTGAATTGTGGTCGAAGCTCATGTTTACCGTCCCACAAAATTAACCGCGAGATTGCCAACAGTTCCAATTGAAACGAATTAGTGGCTGAATGATCCTCCGCTGGATGCCACTGAGACTTCCGGAGGACCAGTTTCCAGGAACACACCAAATGGGCAAGCAGAGATGAGGAAGAACTAGAGAATCGAGAATTTGCATTAAGAACATGCCACCACGAACTGCGGATGTGGGTATTACCATGCAGAAGCCTGTGATCCTCAAGAAAGTAACGGGCTATGACGACCCAAGGATGACAATCCGAGCACATGGCGCGAAAAAGAGACCAGCGGAGTGCCAGCATATGAGTGTGGGCATCCAAAACAGCCCCTCCACCCATGCGTTTTGGGGTGCATGCATGCGACCAAGAAATCCAGGAAATACCCGCATGCAAGGAATCCTTCTTCCATAACATGAACTGAATAGACTTCGTAAGATCATTCAGTGTCGTAGTAGTCCAGGGTAGCAATGGCAAGAAATATGTAAGCATTGGCAACATTATTGGCTGGGCTAGACGTTAATCTCTCTCTCTCTCTCTCTCTCTCTACCAACACTACTAGTCTTGTTGCGATAGAGCCACCCTACCAAACACCTCCCCTTCCATGCCGAGTCACATTGGATACAACCATTTCATTCTGTCGAGCACGATGACCCCATCTACTAGGACCACGTTTGAGGAGATTGCACTATAGTTGGATCAAAGCTATTATCACAAGACATTGAAGACTCACCACCAGGCATATCAGTGGAGCAGTTAGGGATTGCATCATAGCTGAGATCATGTGCAGACCTTGAGATTAGCTACAGCCTATAGTCTCCACTACATTTTTCTGTACATAGTTTTGTTAGATTGGGTTTTCTTTTCTCTCTATTGATGGGACAACACTAGACATGGTTTTACTCTAGTATAGTCCCATCATAAAGTTATTATTAGCACTGTTTCATAGGCCACTTATTTTCATGCTATCTTCACCCTAATGATGAGATGACATTAGATATGGATATACTTTGGATATTGTCTCAGAGGTCACATTGGTCTTATGCAAATATTAATATATATATATTTCTTTCTTTTTTCTCTCGTATTGGAATGCAACAATTTTAGTCACATTGGAATGCAGGGAATGCTCATTGTCTAGAGGAGTCAGATGTAAATTTTGAATCTCTATCAAAGAAAATACTTTGGACATACCATGCAAATGGAATAGTTCTTTCACAAGCAATTTGGCTACATTTAATGTCACGAGGACGTGAAATTTTGAGATGCTTTAATCTTGCTGATAACATTTGATTAAGTTATTAATCAAATGTGTAAGGTTGTTTAACACATGTGATGCACATGGTAGTTATTTCATGGTAATAGCCCAAGGACCTTGAGGATGCAATGGGTGTCAAAGGCAAACGTTGTGATAAGTTATGCCAATTGGGCTTTGGGTTAGTTGGTGCCAATTTCGACCCTAGGATAGTTATTTGCCCAATAAGTGTCGGTGGTAATACTAGGGATTAGCATTAATTAATTAACTAACGCTAATCTAAGGATCAACAAAGGTCGGGGACCACTCTAGGCTACAAATGGCCTAACCAATTTAATTATGAATGGGCATCTTTAATTTTGGGGAAGGTCTAAAGGTCTAAAGTTAGTTTTCAAATTTATTTAATTTTGAAAATTAATTAAATGACTGGATAATGTTAAAAAATGGGTTTAGAACGTTGCCAGTTGACAAAAATGCCCATGCAAACCGAGAAAACGTTTTTGGGAACTAGGTCTCAGCCATTCAGTAAGTTTATAGCTTGGGAATGGAAGAGAGAGAGCTACTAGTTTATTTTTTGATCAGAGAATAGCAATTTGCTGCAGAAGATAGCCATCTGGGGGCCTCAACAGATAAGGGATAGCAAGAAGTTACCTTCCAGAGACTTGCAACAGCATTGTTGATTAGGTGACAATATTTTGGAGATGGTTGGCATTAGATGACTGCATTAAATGTAGGTTGGAGCAAGCAATAAGCAAAATTTAGGGTTTTTTTGCAAAGCAAAACAGATCTCTCTCTCATCTTGGCTTTCTCTCAACTTCTCGAGCCCATTCTTGGGAGATCTCAACATTTCTCGGCATTTTGAGCAGATCTCAACCAAATTTGGTGGACAACAGAGAGAGATCTCTGATGTAAACCCTAAATTTTTGCAAAAATTAGGTTTAACAACCAATTTAGGATTTGTGCCAATAGGAGAAGGCATCATACACTGAAATCAGCACCTAAAATTCGTGGAATTGAGAGGGATTTCAGATGCTAGGCCATCCATTGTGAATTGAGACGACATTTGGCCAATTTTAGTGGTTCCATTTGTGCAACCTTGGGTGAAAATCAAGGGGCAATTGGCCCAAATCGATTGTTGATTGTATGTAAAGCAAGGGGCTTTTGGATTAGCAAAGGAGATTGTGGAATCTCAACTTGTACTCAATCCATTAGCAATTAACGTTAAAGAAATACTGAAAGGGGCGCTAGTTCTGGGATCAACCGTGTGTCTATTGTTCAAGATTATTGAGATAAATTGTGCATTAAGAAATGGACCATTTTTGTGAGTCTATCCACTATTACAAAGATAGTGTCATATCCTCCCCTAGCAACATGCAACTTTGCGATAAAATCCATAGATACAGATTTCCACTTTTGATTAGGTATATCCAATGGTTGCATTTCACTAGGTATGTGTTTCTGTTCAAATTTCACTTATTGTCACTCCATGCATTCCCTCACGTATATTCTAATGTCCTTCATGCTTGGCTAAAAGAACGAGTTCTTGACTTTGTTGAAGTCTTTGAAAACCCAAGATGAGTAGAGAAAGGCAAATTACGACATTCCTTAAGAATTTCTTTCTTGAATTCTTAGGCAATAGGAATACACAAATGATTCAAATAATAAAGATTTCCCTTAAGCATACGAAATTTCCCATTAATGATTCTGGTCCCATTGGAATGCGATGAATAAGGGAGTGCAGTGATTCTAGTTGTGCTGGAGTGCAGTGATTCTAGTTGCGCTGGAATGCAGTGATTCTGGTCAACAATGAATACAGGCATGCCTTGATTCTAGTTGCACTAGACTATCTGCAGTGATTCTGGTCGTGCAGTGGACTATGCAATGATTCTGGTCACCCAGCTCGACTATACTGTGACTATGATTGTGAAGTGGACTATTCAGTGATGCAGTGAGTTTGGTTACACGCTGGACTATGTAGCGACATAAATGACTGTGGTAGTACTTTGGATTATGCATTGGTGCAGTGACTGTGGTTGCACTCTCTGTTATGCAGTGACTTTGATTATGCTGGATTGCAATGCTAGAGTGGTGTTGGTTGTGAGGCAACAGTGACTATCGTGCTAGAGTGATGTAATGATTAATCCTGAAAGTTGCATAAATCACAGACATTGCTCTGATTTGTCGTATACAAAACACAAGTTAAGTGGCTTTGAACTAACACAACCAACCATGGAAGCAATGTTCCACACTCCTAAGAAGACAGTGTGCAAAACATATGGCCGTAGGGTCTGTGACTGGACCGTTTCCCTAGATCTGATAGGTATGAAAAGACGTCATGCACCATGAATGAAAGGAAGTACAACGAAATTCATCTCATAATTTGCTCTACACTACGAAGTATGAGACAGGAGTTGGAGAAAGAAATACGAGAGCGGGTCAAAGCCAAAAAATGCAAGATATATAGATAAAGAGTAAGAATGAATTTTAGGCACAAATATTGTCTGAAATGCACACACTGAAAATTGAAATGCAAAAAGTGGTAGATACTTGCAAAATTGGAATCTTGAAATTGAGGGAAGAATTGAACACATTTAAGAACAAAGAAATAAACGTGCAAGAAGAAGTACAAAAAGAGAGAGAGACACTAAAGGCATGTGAAAGAGAGGTTCACTCATGGGTAGAAGTGGCAAAGATAGTACAAAGGCAGATAGAAGAGGCAGCCCATGGATTGAGGTAGTAAAAAAGAATAAAGAAACATTAAATGAACAAGATTGAGGTAATGTGTCATGAGGACGTGAAATTTTATTGCTTTGCTTATCATTTCATTAAAAGTTAATCAAATGTGTGAATGTGACTTGCACATGTGAGGTACAAGTTAATTATTTCAAAGTGTGGGACCTAGGACCCTAAAATATTAGTTGATACCAAAGGCAAAAGTTGTAATAAGTTATGCTTGATAGGTACTAGGTGGTACCTGGCCTCAGATTGAGGCCTAGACTAAAAGAAGAACAACTCGTCAATCTCGCAACCCATATGAAACTAGAATTTATTGGCCACTAATGTCAATGGTAACATGAGAGACTAGGCATTAATTAATTAATTAATGCCAATCTAAGGGATAATAATTGCTTAGGGATACTTGAAAGACAAATTAGCTTAGCCAATTTAATTATTGGTTGATGGAATTATTTTTCTAAGTACTAAACTAATTATTAAATTGATTTTCAAAATTGGTAATTTAAGAATCAATTTAATAAGTTGAATAATGCTGAAAAACGGAATTAGAAGATTGCCAGTTTGCAAAGCTTGCTCATGCAAGTGAGAAACATATTTTTGGGGACTGATGGAAGTCTATTCCAACCATTGTGAGAGAAAAAGAGGACGTCGAAGAGCAAGGAGATGCTCTTGATGTGATTTGCAGCCACCAAGGACCAATTTTACAAGAAGTAATAGCAATTTCGAGCTCTCCAAGTGTAGGTGACAGCAACCCAAGGTCCTTTTAGTGTAGGTGACAACATATAGGAGGGAGTGCAGCCTTTTTGGTGGTTCTAAGCTATAGATGAGCTTCCATGGCTGTTTGAGTAGGGCAATAGCAGTTTTTCAGCCTTTCACACGATGAAATTCAAAAATTTCTCTCTACAATATTCTCTCTCATCCTATAGCCATCTCGTAAGTTATCTCAACAAAATCCAACCATTTGAGTCATTAGCGGTGGAGATATTGGAAAATCTTTGTTATACACCCTAATTTACAATAAAAATTAGGATTTGATAACCACCTCGAGATACATGCTTAGAATTGAGAGTCTAGGACTTGAATTCCAACAATTGCTATTAAAGAATTTTAGAGAGATTCAAGGGGCCAGCAAGCCAATATCAAATTTGGGGCTGAATTTGTCTCGCAAGGAGTAATGTGAATGCTAGTCCCCAAGGAAGCAAAGGAGCAAATTGGTTTAAAGGCTTGTTGGTCACTTGAGTCATGACAATAAGAGACAATTGGAGAGCGAAGGAGATTCACGGAATCTCCAACCAAATTGTAAGTCATGATAAAAAAATACCATAAGGGGCACCACTTTTGGGGCCAACAAGTAGTCTGATGTTCATGATTAAGTGATAACATTTGCATTTTCAATACCATCCTATCCGAGAAGGAAGGCTGGTTTCAAGGTTTGACCGCTAGAATACCATTAGCTCCGTTGAATTGGTGGGCCCAAGGCACTTGATTGAAGGTCAGAAGCTTTGCTCTAGTGCTGAAATTGTATTCATTTGAGCATTACATAAAGAATATATTCAAATAGTGAGATGGGATCAAGCAAGGATGATGCCTCTCAATCTACAAATGCACAAAGTGTTGGGAAAAATGCAATGTCTAATCTTGCAATAGGCTTACAACATGGACAACAAGCTAATAATGTTGGTTTAGACCAAAATGTGGGTTCTTCCAGGTCTCTTTAAGTTGTTGACTAGCAAAATGAAGAGGAATTTGATGACCAGTTCAAAGACCAACTAAGCACAACAACTAAAATGTTTATACAATTGGCAAATGATCCTCAGTTTATTCACTTTTTGAAACCCCTTAAAGGAGGGTAGTAAGGTTGCAAGAAGAGGAAATCGTTTTCAAGAGCTTTGGGACAGCAAGATGCACCGAAGGAAGAGCCAAAACATCATGATGTTCCAAATGTAGGTAGTAAGTGTAAGCAAATGATGCCAGTGGGGCAATTGATGCATATGCAAAGCCAACTTGGAAGTGCCAATCAAATGCCTATTGGACAACAGGGCATGCATGCAATGATAGGGTAGCCATGGTACTTTGGTGGTGGCACTAGTTTCCATGCTATGATGGGATAGGGACCACATATGGGGATGTATGATACAACTTGATATGTGGCAACCAATGCGTGGTGAGCAAGACCTGATGTATCCAAATATGGATGGTAATATGCATGACGCCGTGTATAGCAATGTTGGTATGATGCAAGGGCACAAAGTGGCAAGCTTGACATTGCCAAACTTGTCACTAGTTTTTGTACTATAGTGGATCAGGGACCGGATATGGGGATATATGACACAACTCTTTATGGTATGCAACACCCAATGTGTGGTGTGCAAGGTCCAATGTATCCGGGCATGACTGGTAATATGCATAACTCCATCTATAGTAATGTTGGCATGATGTAGGGGTACAAAGTGGCAAGTTCGACGATGCACACATACAACCCACTATGAATGGTATTAATGCTGGTCATGAAAAATGACCCGTATAGTGCTAGCCACAAGGGAAATTCAGCTAGTAATGCCTGCATGATAAAAAATGTAGCTAGTAATGCATGCAATGTATGAGAAAATGTATCTTGGTATGGCTCGTAGTATGCAAATTCCCATGCATAGTCACATTGCAACGGTCCAAAGTATGCAAACAAGAATGTTTCCGAATACATCTAGTGCTTCTAGCATATAAGGTATACATGAGGGGCTAGTTAGGTGGATACAATGTTGTATATTGGTTAAGATAGAATTGTAGTAATGTGAAAGTTTCAAGGATTAGTGTGCTCCAAAGAGAGAGAAGCCTAAAACTTAGTGGAGGTTTCAAGGCAAAAGTTAGAGGTAAAGTTTCCATGTGCCTTTTAGTGGTGAGAAGTTTATTGACTTCATTGGTCCAATCAGCCCTGCAACACAATCCTCACAAGCCAAGTACATCATTGTTGCCACAAACTATCTCACCAAGTGGGCGGAAGCTCGAGCAACTCGCCAAAATGATGCTAAGACCACGACCAAGATCCTTTGGGAGCAAGTAATCTCATGGTTCAATTGTCCCATAGAGTTGGTTTTTTTTTTGCAAGTAAAATGTGGCTAATTATATTACTCAATAGGCTGATTACAACGGAGTGCTCAGCTCAATAGACTAGCTAGAGCTCATGCAAATCACAAATACATCATCTATACAAGCCCCTCAAGGTGGGTTTGGGGGGGATGGGAGCAAGAAGCTAGGGAGGGGGGGTGTATCGCCATCTTGGGCTGCCTCCCTGTATCATGAAGAACACGTCATGGACGCCCCAACTGCGCAGAAAGTGAAGACGGAGCTCTTGATGAGCTCAAGACTCGCTTTGCACCAGCTCAAGACTTGCTTTATACCAGGTCCCACCACCCGCAGAGGGAGCTCTGCCAAAGTCGCCTGTGTACTGAAAGGCACTTCTTGTCAAAAGCCTCCTGACAGCATGCCTTCCAGATGTGCCATCTTGTAAGACTTCCTATGATCTCCCATACCTCTAAGCGCTCTGCTATGGACTCCAATACTTGGCGGCTGGGTAAAGCCTCCAAGCCGAGCACTACACAAGACCCGACCTCAATGATAAAAATCGTATCCTGCATCCCGGCCTCATACAAAAGGTAACGGCCTTGGCTAACTGCATGTGAGCAAAAAGCCCCCCATGAGATACATCCAAGGTTGGGTGCCACACAACGCAGAATACGACACGCTGCTCTCCACACAAGCTGAGCCAATGCTTTGGGGTTTCCGAGTGCTGTTGTATGTAGCACTTACAACCTCCATCCTGCTGCATTTGGGCCAGCCAACTCCCAACCGCCAAACTCCCATGTACCAAAAGCCAAAGGAAAGACACTACCCTCCTCGCCAATCCATGTCCTCCTGCATCAATACATGTCTACCAATCCTGGTGGCTGTGTACTCCAAGAACCTCAGCGGCTTCTTGGCGACTGCAGTGGCCAGCCATAGCCACTCTCTAGGGTCCCACTGTCACCAGGTGGTGATACTTGTTTACAATTGCTTTTCTTATTTACTTATATAAATATTTTATTTTTCTTTTCTTTTGTTGCTGTTGCTTTTTACCCCCAGAGTTCTCTTGGAATAAGCGGCATCTTTGCATGGCCAGAAGAGGCAGCCATTGGGACAAATTGGACTAATGGTTTGTCTGAGCCTTAGGATCAGTTCCATATTGAATGGGCACTGAAGAATAGAATGCCAGTGGTTTGAGACTGCATGCTTAGCCATTGGAGATAGTGCAGGACAATGAGCCTCGCCAAGATAGAAGATGCACACGTGAGAATGCTCACGGAATAAAAGTTACTGTAACTGAGCCACATTGCACTTTTGATGTGGTCGCAATGATAAAAGTTGCACAGAACAACTTGAGGAATGCAGGGGTCACCATCCCTAAAATTTAGGGAGTTACTATTTTTGGACCCCAGAATCTGTTCGCGTCATTGTCTTCGTTTTTACAGGAGGATTAATTCCCTGGTCTGTGCCGAGGTCAAATTTTGCACCGATCATGGAGAATTTTGGACCGGAAGGTTTAAACAGGAAAATTGTTACATGTATGCCATGTGGCACAAATTCCCGAGAGAGAGAGAGAGAGAGAGAGAGAGAGAGAGAGAGAGAGCATTAAAAAAAACGTAATAGGCATAAGGGCCAGAGGGGAGAATGAAGTTTGGAGGAGCTGAGGGCAAATTGCTACAAGAAAACCAACCATGGAGAGTATTTCTATGTCTCTGACTCAAGCATGGAGGTAGAGCTTGCTCCCTCTGATCACCTCTCTCTCTATTCTTAGAAGAAATGCTTTGCATGATGGATTGATTCCATCGAAGGTACAATTCTGTGTTTTCTCTGCTCATACTGAATCGTAAGAACAGTGAACTCTGCTTGTGCTGAATAAGAACAGTGACTCTGCACATGCTGAACAGTAAGAATAGTGTGATGGATAGTAATAACAGTGAACTCTGCTCATGCTGAATAAGAATAGTGAACTTTGCACATGCTGAATAAGAACAAAGTTCACATGCTGAATAAGAACAGTGAACTCTGTTCATGCTGAAAAAGAACAATGAACTCTGCACATGCTGAATCGTAAGAACAGTGAACTCTGCTCATGCTGAATAAGAACAGTGAACTCTGCACGTGCTGGACAGTAGGAATGCTGAAAAAGAACAATGAACTCTGCACATGCTGAATCGTAAAAATAGTGAACTCTGCTCATGCTGAATAAGAACAGTGAACTCTGCACGTGCTGGACAGTAGGAACAGTGAATTCTGCACATGCTGGACAGCAAGGGATGTTGATCTGGACATGCTGTACTGTCCCTATGCAGCTGGGATTTACTTAGAAGAGATGAAAACCAATTGTTCACAGGTTATGTATTTTGGAACATTACCATTTTTGTAATTTTCTATCTTTTAATTGATAAAGAAATACCGAGAGGGGCGCCGGTCTTCGGGGCCAATCTGGTGTTGAGCGAGGGAGAGAGGTCTCTGTTTATGTGTATATGTAAAGTCCAGGTGTTAATTGAAGGAACTACCGCTTTATGTGAGTCATAGACCGATTGCACCCCATCCAGCTCATTATGTGGCTTGCTCTCCCATATCCAAAGGCACCACTCCCGCAACTCCTCCCAGGGCACATAAGGGTCCAGACGGCCAGGTCTTCCTCTGGAGACCAACCACACGAACCCTCCTCCAAGGGAGGACAACAATCTCCTCATCCAGCTGCCCTTTGTGCAGGACCAAACGGCCCCCATCCTACACGGTGAAGAAAATCCTGTAGGGGGTGCTGCCCACTCTACCTACCACCTGTAAGGGGATACCTGCCGCTGAGAATCTAGCCGCCCACACCTCACCATGCTCCACCGGCTCTCAGATCGGGGGGTCAAGCTACTCCTGAGGGATCATCCCCCTCCTCCTCACCTCAACTCCTGGTTGACAACCTGATGCCTATTGCAACACTTGATCCGCCATCCCGTACACTTCCCACCACATCCTGATAGTACGAGCAGGACCAACCTCCCATCTAGCCCACTCGATGTGGGTGCGCTCGCCAATTTGTATCCCGTCCCAATCTCTGACCTCGGAGTTCTAGACCCTCGACTGCTGGCGATCTATCTCCTCCTTGCATCATGGGGGCCTTTGAACTAGGGCCTTGCCAAGGCCCTGCCACACACGAAGTAGGCTGCAGAGGAAGGAAGATCTGGGTGGCATGATCTGGGCAGTCGTGAAGATCCATCTCAAGGATGGCCTCCAACCACCACCAAGCCTCGGTCTGCACTCCTAGAGACCCTCCTGCAAAAGGACCTTCTAGGTCTACCCTCCTATTGCTGTGAGACCACGGACCACTAGCTTGCCCAAAAGCACCAGGCTCTAGAACTTTGGGTTGATGATCCCAAGCCCTTCTTTAGACCAATGCCGGATGATGGTCGCCCACACCACCTTGGCCTCAGAATCCCTAGAACCGTCTGAGCCGGACCAGAGAAAATTCCGCACTAGGTGGCAAAGCTAAACCACACAAGACGAGGAGAAGCACCAACAAGAGGCTATGTACTAAGCCGTCGCTAGGAGAACTTGGTTAACCACCAGGGCTCGGCCTACTAAAGAAAGCCAGACAGTGCTTCAATAGGTCAGCTTCCGCCTAATAGAGTTGAGAACTAGAAGAAAATGCTGGGCCGGAGTGATGTCGAGTCCCACCTCAAACCCTAGATATTGAACGGTCTATCCTCTGCACACCCATTTGATCCCCAAGTGGACGCCACACTCCGTCCTAGAGTCCGGGTCTGTAAGAAAACCAATTGACTTTCGCCAGTTGATTTTTGCTCTAGCTACACTGCAAAACACCTCCAGAGCTAGTCTCACTCTCTTCAGCATCAGCTCATCATCCTCTACATATAGGGCGGTATCATCTGCGTACTCAGAGTCTAGCAACTCTGTCTTCTCCCTCACCGGAAGTCGAAAACCGCATAGCCCGCTCACATGTGAACAGATATGGCGCAAGAGGACAGCCTTGCCAGACAGATCTCTCCAACTAAAACTCCTCCCCCCTCTTGCCACCTATGAGAAACCCGCTAGTGGCCGATCTATAGAGTGCAAAAACCCAACAGATCCATGCCTGGGGAAGCCCAACCTCGCCATAGTGTCCTCTATGAAGTCCTAGTCAACCCTGTCATAGGCTTTCTTGAAATCCAGGAGTATAGCCAATCCTTGACCATTGTGCTGAGCTCACTCCGTCACCTCGAAGAAAGTGAAGACATTGTCTAGGATGCTCCTATCGTGGACAAAACCTGTTTGTGTGTCATGAATGATGTCTCGAAGTATGGAGCGGAGTTGACTATTGATCATCTTGGCCAGTGCCTTATAGGGAATTGACAACAAGGTGATTGGTTTCCACTGGGACAGCTCCAATCGGTCTCCCTCTTTGGGGAGGAGACTGACAAGACCGACCGATAGACTCCCTAGCATTCGTGTTGAGCTGAAAATCTCCTGAAAGGCCAGAAGTAGGGGATCCTTCACCACCTTCGGTATTGAAGAAGGCCTTAGAAAGACCTCACTCGGGCATTTCTGCCCATCATGTGCATGGAAGGTCTCCGCTAATTCCTTCTCTGTGAAGGGGTCTAGGAGGGAGCGTACCATCTACTCTGTGATGAGGGACGGAATGTAGTCCCAGACCTATTGTCTACCACGATGTACTCTGGCTAAGACTGCCTCCTGCTGAAAAAGCTATCTGTAGTAGTAAGTGGCAATCTCCATCACCTCATCTAGGCTAGAGTGAATCCTCCTGTACTAATCACAGAGGCTGCAAATCTAATCTCCTGAGGTGCTATGCTAATGCACCTAAAAAAACTCCCTACACATCGTGTTCCCATTCCGCGCCCAAAAGGCTGCTAAGGTACGGAAGGAAATCTCTGAGCGCTTGTCCTCAAAACCGGCGAGAGCTGCCCGTGTATGCACCTCCTATGTGTGGAGAGTGGGATACCCTGGGACCTCCTGGAGTAGTCTCTAAGTGGCTGCTAGGTCTCGCCTGAGTGCTCTCTCCTCCTCACAGCCCTGCTGCCTGGCCTGTAGGGCTGCCTTTTGGTAGATCCTGCTCGACTCGGCTAAGACCTCTGCAACCTCTACGACCTTGTCCCTCTTGTCCCAATCCCTAGTCCACAAATGCGCAATCTCCCTCCTCACCTCCTCCCTCCTATAGATCGAGTCTCAGATCCGGCAGGATTGCGTGACTAGGGCTGAAACGGGAGTATCAAGTGTGAGAACCTTGAAGTGATCACACAGGGTGGTGCAAGCCAATTGCCCTACATGGCCTCCTCGAGAGCACCCCCACTCTCCCACATAGAACCGGTCTAGCCGTTCCAACAAAGCTCCGCCAAGCCACCTATATCCCCAAGAGAAGTCCAGCGACCTCTCCCTCCTGTGAAAAGCTGGGTCACGCCAAGTATCACGTGTTCCTACCACAAGGAGGAAGACTTCCCATGCCTCCTGCTCCTCCACTGCCATACCCTGGTAATCTCTACCTCTGCCCTGCATGTCCTCAAAGGCTTCTAGGTTGTTGAAATCTCCTCCAATAATCCAAGAGTCCATCTCTAGAAGTCTTGCTGCAATCTCCATCCAAAACTTGCTACGTGCTCTAACCTCCATAGGAGCATAAACAATGAGGACTCCAAGGCATGAGTCCCCTAAGTCTAGTCTTATCCATAAGACCCTCCCTGCCACAATCATCCTGTGGTCTTGCACACAGGCGATAGGGCTCGGGCCTATAGAGGTGCATACATCTCTACTCTTGTCATGGGCACTGATGGAGTATTCCCAAAAGGTGTGTGAGTTGCTTGAAAGTACCTTCCCTACCCGATGGGCTTGGGTAGGGATGAGCTTGTGCTCCTGAAGAAGTAAGATGTCGATCCGTCCAGCGAGGGCAAGTTGGAGCTCATGCCGAACAATCAATTTTCTAGAACCACGTGCCCCACTATAGTGGAGGCTGTTCACATTCTAGGATGCTAGGAGTAAACTCATAGGGAAGCCTGTAATTGACCGAACAAGCATCCGTTCGATGTGGAAGCTGCTGATGAAGAAGAAGAGCAATGGGGCATGCAATGCACTTTGCCAAATCCTAGAGAATGAACTCCATTCCCCCATGGTGGCTCTTGGCCGAATCAAGGGGGTAATAGATGATCCAGGCGGTACCATTAGGGCATCTATCAGCCAAGATGAGAGGTGTGACTCTGGGCACTGGTAGAAGTGGGCAGCCTGTGCGAGGGGCCACTCGATCACATCCATCAATGGGCTCCACTGGATAGGGGCTCGAAAAATGATGCTCAAATGTGGAACCTCAGGTTCAACCCACCAGTTAATGTCCATCATACATCTTGGCCGCTACTGGGAGAATAGTGCTAGTTCTCATTCACCCATCCACTAGGAGATGTGGTCTGCAACCTGGCCCCTCACTTCCTCCCCTATCTGTGTTATCGTCCACTCTTGAATGAGAGGTTTGAAAGAAGAAAGCATAGTTTGGTCCATTCGGTGGTGCTAGTAAATGCACCTTGCCGCTCCTTGAGTTGCGGACCACGAAGATACCCACCTTCAGAGGTAGTGGAAACTCTCCCTGCTCCGCAACTCTCAAGTAGGACCATCGACCACTGCGGAAAAACTCCTATGGAAGCAACTGCACCTGTGGAGGGAAGGTGTGATGGGCAGTTGGGCCAAATGAGCTGGTGGCTGTGGGGAGGGGAGGGTAAGGCTGCTAATGAGGAGAAGATATGGGTATGTGAGGCTTATCATCCCCTTTGGGAAGGAGGGGGGATGGGTGGGGGGGGGGGGGGACTCACATGTACTGGGTGAGAATTAGGGGGGGTTGATCGGCACAAGAGATGGTGGGGAAGAGGAAGATTGAGGGATGGTGGGGTGATCAGAAGTATGAGGTGGGTGTGAGGGGGGGCGAGTGGCTCTGAAAGGGGGAGGCTGTGGGACAGGATCAAGGGGCGATCCATGAGAAGAGGATGGGTATGGGGGTTGGGGGATCTCAAGTGGGGTAGCTTGTGACGTGTCATTGGAAGGTAGGGGTGGAGGCCTGTGATCTCGCTGGGTGGGACGAGTTGGGGAGGGTTGCGGGGTGCTTTGCTGGGGACCCGTTACTCACTCTCCTGCTCTCTATTGCTGTGGTTGTGTCTGAGGGGCTGACTGAGGCCCCCTTTGTTCTCTTCCTCTCTGTCGCCGATGGACCCATGTAAAACCGTGAGCATCCACATGCGGCTCTACCGGCTGAGCCGCCTTGGCTCCAAACTGCGTGCAATCTGCTGCTTGATGCCCAAAGTCATGGAATCGCAGGTACTGACCAGGCTACCCAGTCACAATAATCTGCTGCTTAAAAGAGTGCCTGTCTATCTCAATCTCCAAACTTTAGGTATGTTCTTTGTATCTTTCACAGCCACCTGTATCTTCAAGACTCCTATGGCTGTCACTACATCCATGAAGGAGGCAAGAAGAGTCATCCATAGTCCTCCACTAACTAACGATACTCTATTGCCACTCTGGGAAATAGGAGGGTTACTCGGTGTCTAAGAAACCTGTTGTGGAGCACGAATTGCTCCACTGTGAAGCCGCTATACTCCCAAAGAAACCTGTTGTGGAGCACGAATTGCTCCACTGTGAAGGTCACTATACTCCCATAGAGTTGGTTAGTGACCAAGTCACACAATTCATTAATGAAGTGATTGCTCACTTGTTATCCACAAAAAATTCTCACCGTATTATCCTCAAGCTAATAGTCAAGCTGAATCCACAAACAAGATCTTAGTGAATGTTCAAATAAAGGTAGCCTTTGCTTCACGTAGTGACTAGGACAATAAGCTCATGGTAGCTTTATGGGCATAAAGGACGGCCTCCAAAATGGCCGTAGGAATGACCTCATTCAAATTGACCAATGGAACTCAAGCGATTCTACTAGTGGAATTCTTTGTTCCAAGTTTGAGAATAGCAATCCAAGAGAGATGGGAGGGCAAAGAAGCATGGACAAATAGTTTGGAGATAGTCTTTGCTTCACGTAGTGACTGGGACAATAAGCTCATGGTAGCTTTATGGGCATAAAGGACGGCCTCCAAAATGGCCATAGGAATGACCTCATTCAAGTTGACCAATGGAACTCAAGCGATTCTACTAGTGGAATTCTTTGTTCTGAGCTTGAGAATAGCAATCCAAGAGAGATGGGAGGGCAAAGAAGCATGGACAAATAGTTTGGAGGAGCTATAATGCCTACCCAAGACTCGTCTCATTGCAACCCATGCCCTAATCTATGAGAAGATGCGATGCAAAAGTTAGTTTGACAAGCACGTCAAACAACGAGAGTTCGAGCAAGGAGACCTAGGCTTGTTGTACTTTGTTAAGGGACACAAGCAAAAGATGAAATTCAAGGGATTGGAACCTTTCAAGGTTTGCAACATCAATAGAACATGCAATGTAAAACTTGAAACCTTTTTCAATGAAAGTCGCATAAAAAAGTATTACCCTTCATCACATCCACTCCATGAACCTCTAATGATAGAACCATCAATGAATATGAGAATTGCAACTATTATTGAAATAGAGGATGAGGATGAGGAAGCAATAGCACCAACCTACCTGCATGTAACACTGACCGCTCAAAAGGCATACACCTTTAATGTGCTAATTGATGAGGGAATTGACTATAATATTTTAATGTATGATCATTGGACCACTATTGGTCAATCCCAATTCCAACCAACCAATGCAAAACTCAGCCCATTCGGGGGATAATCCTATCCACTCTTGGGAAAGTGCAAACTAATGGTTCTATCATGACTGAGAGTCTACCCATGATCTTTTATGTAATACCTAATAAACAAAGTGTTGGCAAGGAATCACTATTGGGTCGCATGTTCAAAAAACAAATTCACTGTAATGTTGACTACGACTTGCAACACATCCACCTTGCCATAGGCAATGCTAGAATAGTAACCACTTTCAACAAGGGCACCACAGCCATTCAAAAACCTGTAGTGCCACCAGTAGTTAAGCCTAAGGAGGGGGGTAGTACACCACAACGTATACCCATTATGAAGTCCCACCAATATCTAGAAGCCACACCCAAAGCTATGGATCAAACAATTAAGTGGGTCCCCAAGCGTAGACCATAGCCCCACAAAAGCCAATCATTAGGAACTCATAGTTTTCATGCCTCATACTCTAAACCTCAACGGAGGAGTTGGCGCTCCTATGGTACACAAGTGACTAGGCCACGTTGGGTCCCAAAGGCCCTATTGCATACCCAAGGTTACTATGAAGGTAACACCTTGGTGTGGTTGTCCAAACTCATAAGTGGCATGTATGTCCCTTAATCCCAAGCTCCAAAAAATAATGTCTAGAAATGTAAATCAAAACAAGGTAAGAGAAAAGCCAAGAGGAAGGGTGCTCAATCCATGAGTGCTCCAATGGTCTATCGACCAAAAGCTCAACCAATCGTCAATGAGTAACCACTCAGTAATGAACTCTTACCTAATAACTCCGACGTGATAACCACTACATAATCCGACGACAAAGCGTCAATGGAAATTCAAACTTAATCAACTTTTGAAACCATGGTTACCAAACCCGATGAGAATTCCAAAGTAGAAACACCATGTACCAACCTGTCCAGTCCAATTAAACCATAGTTGTCAGGTACGAAAGGTACGATATGGTACGGCACGATAAAGTATGGTACTAATTGGTACCTTATGATTTTATAAGGTACAATATGATATTAGTATGAAAAAAAATCAAGATGATTTTTTAAATAAAAAAACCATAAATCATTAAATGATAGATAATAGAATATATGTTTAAAGTGAAAATAGCCATTTCATTACAGAATAAGATGAATACATGAGGGTGATCATTGCGGTCGCATGGGCTACGCAAAACATGCGATACAACTACACTCTAGTATATCTGATACAAAAAAAAAGAGAGACCTATGCCATATGAATCATGAATCTATGATGAGGCATCACTATCATCATCATCATCATCCTCACAACCATCTGAGTGCTTATCAAGAGAGTCTGAAGATGACTCCTCGACATCCGATGATGAGACACACTCATACTTATCCTCACTGATGAGGTTACTATCATCATCAAATGATGGCTCCCTAGGTGGCGACTGTGTAGGCAAGGGGGGGGGGGCGGGGGGATGTCATCATGAGGCATAGGATGTGAGCTACTAGAGTCCCACATTACATATGTCTCCAAGCCACGTGAACCACCCCTCCTCGATGATGGAGGGCATCGAATGACCATGCCTCTGCTACCACCTACTCGAACTTCTCGTCCACGAGCACGCTGATTGTGAGTGTCACGAGTATCTGCTGCTATGAGCTCTCTATAAAGCTCTCCAAAAATCATCTCCTCCTCCTCATCCACCTCCTTATGTATACTCGGAAGAGTGTCACCCGTCAACTTGAATGTATCAACATTCACCTACACAATGCAGTGATACACGTAAAATTGATCATTGTAAATGCTAAAGTCTAAATTGTAAAGTATAAAGTTCAAACTTCAAAGTTCAAAGTTTAAAAGTTAAAACAACAAATTTTAAATGCTATGGTTAAGTGTTTAAACTTTACCTGCTTCGGACTACCCATGCTCATCATAGCCCTCATCATGCGTAAGTTAGTGCGGCAATAGACTAGCTGCTCTAACTGTCGTGTGCTAAGCCGATTGTGAATCTTTGTGTGAATGAGAGAATATGCACTCTAATTTCTCTCACATGCACCCGAAGAGCAATCCTGGGCAAGGATCCTCATGGCTAAGGGCTGAAGGGTCTCCAATGCGTATCCAAAGTTTTACCACCAAAATAAAGGCTTCACAAGTGACTCTCTCCTCCAACAAGTGGGAGAAACAAAAGCCACATGCACTCTCTGATCTGCATAGCATCCTAGCTCCTCTAGCGCACTGCATTGTAGTCATCAACAGGGACCACACGAGTCAAATAAGCAAGTTGGTCTGAATGAAACTCTCTATCATCCATGACTACTGGTGACTTGTAGGCCGAATGTACCAATGCGGCAAAACCATGGATGGGCTTATGCATCCACATCCATCTCCTCTTTGCTATCTCTAAAACATGTGCACACTGTGTTTCTGTGATCACTGTACAACATGTGCCTCCGCCAATGCCGCTTTAAAGAAGTGAACGAGAAGGCCTATAGTGGACCCCTCGCAATCACCCATACGTAATACCTTATAAAAGGGAGTCACGACAATGACAACGGCACAAACTTTTTGCTAAAACTGCTCATTAAGACACAAGCGTTGGATGGCTTTGGCCTCCTTTGTCTCATGCTCATCCCACTCATTCCATAGAGTGGACACCACTGTCTGGCGCAAGGCGGACCGCACCTCATAAAGGCGCTCCAACAATAACCACATGTAAGCAAAGCGAGTTGAAGAAGGCTTTTTTAACTCTAGTATACTATGCTCACGATACATCGCAAGCACCTTTACCTTTACTGTGAAGAATGTGACAATTGATGTAGCTTTGCGAACCACCCTCTTCACCCACTTGAGCTTCCCAATGTCCTCCATGAGCAAGTCTAAACAATGACTTGCACATGGAGTTCACACAATCGTAGGGAACTCGGCCTCAAACAAACGGCCCATGCGCCATTCTTACGATCACTCCATCCGTCGGTGAGGATGGAGCAACCATATTTTATCCATGTGGCCCAAATAGGATCGAGGGCTCTATCAATCCTCTCCTCTTCATCAATATTTCTCGTCCTCATGTCGTTGTATATGACACCGGTCCATCCTTCACATGGACCCACATTGGCAATGGCTTTTACCATCTTCTTCCATTGCTCTTGCTTTAGGACATTGAATGCAAGATTTCACTCAATCACTGTGCGTGCAATTTCACTGTCCGCAAGTCATTGCTTTTCTCTAAGAAAGGCAACCGATCCACGCACATAACCGGGAGCTTGAGAGAGAGAGATGATTGTCTCTCCGACACCGCATGAGTCTCCACTCTGTCTTTTACCATAGCCGGATGCGGATGTGAAGCCCCCACCACCAATGCTAGAGGGCTCTCCTGCATTGGTTGAAGATATGCCTACATTGGATGCTTCCTCGTTAGTAGACATAGGAGTTGGTGTCGATAAGCCACTTCCTCCTCCTCTTGTGGACCCCCCTCTCATCTTGGCGAGAATCTCCTCCACAATGTTTTGAGGGATCTCCTTGCATGGAGCAACTTGCCCCCCCCGTCTTGGAAAGATGTCGGAGAAGCTGAGTTGCACCACTTGTATAGCGCTTCCCGCAATACTTGCATATCCAATGGTGCGAGTTGGACTTCTTTGTGTCCCTCTTCACGTGGATCACATGCAAATTGAAGGCCTCATGCTTCTCACGAGTCATGGTGCCAATGACGAATAAAGAGGCCCGAGAGAGAGAGAGAGAGAGAGAGAGAGAGAGAGAGATTAACGTCTACAAAAGGCCAAAATGACCTATGAGACCATGAGTTACAATCATGTGTATAATGGTACAACTGTCTGGGCAAAATATACAGCACAAAGCAAAATAAAAAAGGAAACTAACTATAACTATGTGTAAAACATAGATATCTATCTAGTAACAATGAGCTTCAAATGGTACAATCGCATGTGGATATGGAGGGCCTAGCTCTAGCCCAAGCAATAATCCCCTGTATTCACCTATGAAGGTGTCGTTGGTGTTTGTGTCGAGGCCTAGGACATTTGGATCGGCTAAGCTGAATGGCTTGATCAATCAGTACTCCTTGTTTGTGTGTGGACTGTGGCTGTAACTCTATTGAAGTCTTTTGAGTCTCCTTTGCAAAGAAGTCTGTGAGCTGCCTCTGTGGAGGGTCTCGATGTCCTGGAGCAGCTGTACTCTTGAGGTGCATGTCACGAAGCCGTCATATCTCAAGAAGAAAGAGACCAAGGCATCGCTGATCGGTAAAATCCATGATTCTCGATAGTGGTTTGCTCCTCTGTCTTTGGATCTAATTGGCATATCTAGCATATGTGCTACTCTGATGGGATGGATCTATATCTACCAGTCTCAATCTCTAGCTGATGTGAGGAGGTATGCAACTGGCCAATAGTACATCTGATCCCATGGGAAAGGTGGGTGTCCATGTTCCTCGAGCGAGCAATAAATCCATTATCTGTAGTATGAAAGAAATCACTTTTGATTGTAACAGGGATAAATTCTATGAAAAAGTGAAAGGCTTTGATAGCCTTAATCATTGCAAGGATTTCCCTTTGGTAGGAGGGATAGTTCTTCTGAGTGATTGAGAAAATCCCTGATGCATATCTACAGGGGTACAGTGCTGTGGATTCCTTTTCTTCTTCACAAAGACAAGCTCCCCATCCTGAGTCGGACACATCCGTATAGAGAATGAGTGGATGGCCAAAGGGCAATCTTAATGGGGGAAGATTGCTAAAGAGCTTTTTGATGTTTTGGACGGCCAAAGTATGGATATTTTGACAATGGAAATGATATTTTCTTAGTAAAGAATATAACTCCTTTGAATATATGGTAATATTAGGAGTGGATAAATTTACCCAATTTAAACAACCAAAAAATTGTTGTAGTTGTTTGATGGAGGTTAAGCTGTCTGGCATGTCCAAAATTTTCTTCAAAACATTGTCTTATAGTTTGATCTGTCCCTGGGTTATTTCAATTCCAAGGAATTCAATAAAGTTTGAAACATTAGGGACTTTGTAGTTGATAAGACCATTCCAGCTTCTTCTATAGCAGTAGTAATCTGAGAAAGGTGAACCAAGTGATCTTGGATAATATCTGAAAAAACCAAGATGTCATCTATGTATGTAAGGCAAAAAGGAAATTTGCCAAAAACAAAATCTGTCTATTCTTGAAATTTCGTTGGAGCAACCTTGATACCAAAAGAAAGAACTGTCCACTGATAGTGGCCGTGGGAAACGCAGAAAGCTGTCTTGTACCTGTCTGCTACTTTTAGCGGTAGTTGCCAAAAACCAGATTTGAGGTCAAACTTACTAAAGATATTGGCCTTTTTTATTCTTTTTAGAAGCAAATCCTTCAAAGGGATAGGGTGTCCATGCCCTATGAGATATTTGTTGAGGGGCTTATAATTTATCACCATTCTCTTTTTTCCTCACTTTTGCTCCGAGTGCTTATTGACATAGAATGCCTGGCAAGCCTACGAGGAATTTGTAGGTTCAATCAATCCTTTCTCTAATAAAGACTGTATTTCCTCTTTACAGGGTACTAAGTCTTCTTCTTTCATTCCTTAATGGACAATCTTTCTAGGTACAACATTTTGTTGGATTGACAAAGAGATAGCAAACTTTTCTCTTTTCTCCTTATAGACCAAAGGATCTTCATGCATAAATTGTTGAAGCCTGGTTTCCATGCTTTTTATTTGATCCTCATATTTCTTTATTTCCTGCTTTATCCAATATTCCCTTGCTACTGATTTGTTAGGGCCAATAGTTTAAGTTATTGAGTAAACAGATCTACCAATCTTGGGGAGTAGAGATCGTTCTGCTTTCTTGTCCGGATAAGTGATTTCAAATCAATTTGACCAAAAAGTATATGGGACAAGATGTTGAAGGATATCAGTACCGATCAAAAGATCGTATCTCATCTGGCGTATAAGGTGAATTTCAATTGACACTTTTATTTTGCCAAAATGGAGATAGGCCTGAGTCACATGAATAAGAGTGATTTTCTTATTGTTTGATAGCTCCACTATGATTGGAGTGTTAGCTTTTATGCATTTTCTTGGGAAAATCTCAAAAGGGACAATGGTTAAGCTTGAACCTGTGTCAAGCGGGCATCCACATACAAGGAGAATGTTTGTTCTTTGCATAGCCTAATTTGGTTGACTGGGGCTGTTGGTATTGAAGTACTCGGAGTAGCTTTTACCTGAGAGGTAGAAGGTGTGTCTTGAAGATCTCTTAGAATAGTTGTTGTTCATTCTGCTAGTTCTTTCTAGCTGAAGAGAATTCTTCTATATACCTTGCATAGTGAATGTACTTCTTGCTGCATTTGAGTAAATATCTTTACCATTTCTTCACCAGTTTGCTGAGTAGCAACTGTTGTGGGTGTTAGAGATTGAAGCAATTATGATGCAGTTCTAGGTTGATACATGCTTTCAACTTGTGTGGCACAAACATGTTGGCCTGATTCTTAGTCTCTGGTCCCAATGTATCTGGTTTAGGCAAGTCATAAGGGTTAGCAAAAAAATCTTGTCTAAGCTTATCCTTATGTTTTTTATGCTTGGAGGAAGATGTATCTGTATCAAAATCTTCTATTGATTTAGAGGAATCAACTTTCTGTTGTTTTCCTTTTGAATCTTTTGAAAAACCAGATCTGGGATAGGAACTGAAAGCTGAAGCCATAAACTTTTGATTCTTGTCTCCTGGAAAATAGGATTTATCGGCATTGACAGGATGAAAACTTGAAGAAACAATTGTGTCTTCGTCTGTAACTTTTGTTGCATCAGAAGCAATGTCTTCTGATGATTCTTTTGACTCTTTTGCAGTATACCAAGAGTGAGAAGAACTTGATTAATCTTCTAAATCAGTGGCTAACTCACTTTCTTTTGAAGTACTCGATTCTTCTTCAGTTTCGGTCATATCATCGTATGAGTCATCATATGAGTAACCATCTGTAGAATAATTTGATGTAGAGTACTCTGCTAAACCATTTGACAATTTTGAATCATAGATGTGCATGTTGACTTTGGCAGAATTGTTCTGCTCCTTTCCTTTTTTTGGACATCTGTTCGCCAAATGTGAAGGACTTCCACACATGAAGCATTTTAGATCCTTCTTCTTTGAATCATTTGTGTATTCTTTATTTTTATATGATGATTTGCCTTTGGAGTGTCTGTATGACTTTCTCGAATGCTTTGAATGTCTGTGGCCAGTGTAATCTTGTTTGTTGAGAAATGGTTTAGAATGAGAATAGTTTCTGTGATACCTGGAGGAGTGGCAATATGGATGATGCCGATGGCTGTATTTGGAAGAATAATCACAATTGCATTTTTCACATCCGAAATCCATGTCAAACTTGTAAGCTTGCTTGCAGATTGACTAATGAAACTTTTGATTCAATTGGACTGTCTTTTGATGGTGAGAAACCTATTTCACTGTTTGTTCAATTGTTTGGATGATTTGTCCCACGCTGTCTATGAAATCTGTGTTTTCTGCTTTCATTTTTTGTTTACAGTAAAATGGAATAGGCTCCGAGAAAGAACAAACTAAATGTTCTTTCTCTTTTTTTTTTTGCAAATAAAGTGTGGCTAATTATATTACTTCAGAAAAAAGCTGAATACAAAGAAGTACTCATGCTCAACAAGCCAAGCTGGAGCTGGTGAAAGTCACAGATACATCATATATACAAGCCTCTCAAGGCGGTTCGGGGGGGATAGGGGCAAGAAGCCATGGAGGGGGGGTGTATTGCCATCTGGGGCTGCCTGCCTGCATCACGAAGAACAGGTCCTGGCCGCCCCAAGTGCGCATGAAATGACCTTGGAGCTCCTAATGAGCCCTGGACTCGCCCTGCACCTGATCCCATAGGGCTCGAATGGAGTGGATAATGGAGGTCCATAGCTCTGCCAAGGTCGCCTGTACTGAAGGTCTCTCTCGGCCAAAAGCCGCCTGACATCGTGCCTTCCAGATATGCCAACCAGTAAGACTTACTATGATTTCCCATACATCAAAGCGGTCTGTTGTGGGCTCCAGTACCTAGCAGATGGGTAGAGCCTCTAAACCCACAACTGCGCACAACCCTGCCTCGATAATGAATATCGTATCCTGCATCCCGGCCTCATACAGAAGGTGATGGCCGTGGCTGACCGCCTGCAGCAGAAAGCATCCCAAGATCCAAGGTTGGGTATTATGTGGCGCAGGATGTGGCATACTCCTCTTCACACGAGTGGTGCCACCTCACATGACCAAATACAGTGCTTTGGGGTTTCCATAGACTACTGTGTGCAGCACTTACAAACTCCCTCCTTCTGCATCTGGGCAAGCCAGCTTCCCACCGCTAAGCCTCCATGTGCCACCAGCCATAAAAAATACGATACCCTCCTCGGCCTCCAGCTGTCCCATAGACGGCGCCAGAAGGTCCGTCGGAACGGCTTCGTAATGCTGTGCTCCGCCCAGTGCCTGCTACGTGACGGCGCCCAATCCATGTCCTCTTGCATCAGTACGTGTCTGCCAATCCTGGCAGTGTACTCTAGGAACCTCAGTGGCTTCTTGGCGACTGCAATGGCCGGCCAAAGCCACTCTCTCAAATTCCACTCCAACTCATCAAGTGGCCTTCCTTCCCAGATCCAAAGGCGCCACTCTCTGAGCTCCTACCAAAAGACCAAAGGGTCCAGCCGCCATGTGTTCCCCTGAAGGCCAACCACTCGGATCCTCTTCCATGAAAGGACACCTATCCCCTCATCCTGCTGTCCTCCTCTATCAAGAACCAGACGCCCCCCCCTCATGCACTATGAAAAAGGTCCCAAGTGGAGCGCCACCCACTCTTCCTGCCACTTGTAGGGGGATGCTTGCTGGTGAAAACCTAGCGGCCCATACCTCCCCGAGCTCTATCGGCTCTCGGATCGGGGGAGCAAGCCACTCCTGCAGTATCGCTACGTCTATCTCCCTTCTCCTCAGCTCCACTCCTCACTGGCAGCCTGATACTTGCTTCAGCACCTCCTTGTCCGCCATCCTGTATATCTCCTGCCATGTCATGATGGTACGAGTTGAGCTAGCCTCCCAACCAGCCCACTGGATGTGGGGGTGCTCGCCAATCAGTGCCCCTTCCCGGTCCCTGACTTGGGGGTTCCAAATCACCGATTGACGGTCTATCTCCTCCTGGTAGCTTGGGGGCTGTAGATTAGGACCTTATGAAGGCCTTGCGACACGCGGAGCACGCTGCATAGGAAGGGCGATTTGGGCTGACGTGAAGATCCATCTCAGGGACGACCTCCACTCAATGCCAAGCCTCGATCTACACTCCTGAAGATCCTCCTATAGTAGGACCTTCCAAGTCTGCCCTCCCGGTGTGAGATCGTGGATAACTAGCTTGCCAAGGAGGGCCATACTCTGATACTCTCGGTCTATGATCCCAAGCCCTCCCTTTGATCGATGTCGTATAATGGTGGCCCACGCCACCTTGGCCCTAGAATCCCTAGAGCCGTCTAACCCGGACCAAAGGAAATTCCACACTAGGCGGCGAAGCTGCATTACGCAGGAGGAAGAGAAGCACCAACATGAGGCGATGTACTAGGCCGTCGCTAGGAGGACCTGGTTAACTACCAGGGCTTGACCGGCTAGTGAGAGGCGAGCCGTGCTCCAGTAGGTTAGCTCCCTCCGAATAGAATCGAGGACTGGTAGAAACTGCTGAGCGGGAGTGATGTCGAGTCCCACCTGGAACCCTAGGTACCGGACGGTTTGTCCTCTGCTCACCCATCTAAATCCCAGGTGGACGCCCCACTCCGTGCTAGAGTCTGGGTCTATGAGAAAACCAACCGACTTTTGCCAGTTGTTTTTTGCTCCCGCTGCAGAACAGAACACCTCAAGAGCCAACTTCACTCTCTCCTGTATCAACTTTCGTTCTCTATGTAGAGCGCTGTATCATTTGCATACTCTGAGTCTAACTACTCGGTCTTCTCTCTAACTGGAGGTCGAAGGCCATGTAAACCGCTCACACGTGACCTGAGGAAGTGAGACATCGCCTCTACAAAGAGAAGGAACAGGTATGGGGCTAGGGGGCAGCCCTGTCGGACCGATCTCTCCAGCTGAAACTCCTCCCCTCGCCTGCCTTCTATGGGAACCTTGCTAGTGGCCGATCTGTAAAGTACGGAGACCCCGAAAATCCAAGCCGGGGGGAAACCCAACCTCACCATGGTGCCCTCTAGGAAATCCCAATCCACCCTGTCATAGGCTTTCTCAAAATCCAAGAGTAGTACGGCTAGTCTCTGCCCACTATACTAGGCCCACTCTGTCGCCTCAAAGAAGGTGAATACATTGTCCAGGATGCTCCTATCCTGGATAAAGCCTATCTGTGTGTCATGGATGATGTCTGGAAGCAAGGGACGTAGTCGCCTACCATTCATCTTTGCTAGTGTCTTATAGGCCATTGAACACAAGGTGATCGGTCTCCACTGGCAAAGCTCCAACCGGTCTCCCCCTTTGGGGAGAAGACTAATAAGGCCTGCCGATAGACTCCTTGGCATCTGTCTTGAAGTGAAAATCTCATGAAAGGCCATCAGTAGGGAATCCTTCATCACGTCCCAGAAGGTAGTGAAGAAAGCTTTAGAGAGGCCATCCTCTCCCGGGCATTTCTACCCGTCCTGTGTATGAAAAGCCTCCTCTAGTTCCTTCTTTGTGAAGCGGGCTAGGAGGGAGCATCCCATCTCCTTTGTGACGAGGGACAGGATGTTATCTCAGACTTGCTGTCTACATCGCAATCCTTTAGTTGAGACTGTCTTCTGCTAGAAGAGGCGACTATAGTAGTCGGTGGCAATCTCCATCACCTCGTCTGGGCTAGAACAAGTCCTCCCATATTAATCTCGGAGACTACGTATCTGCTCTCCTGAGGTGCGAGGCTGGTGCACATGAAAAAACTCCCTGCACATCATGTCCCCCTTCCGCGCCCAGAAAGCTGTTGAGGTGCGGAAAGAGAACTCAGAGCGCCTGTCCTCTAGGCCAGCAATGACTGCTCGCGCACGCACCTCTTGTGCGTGGAGAGTGAAATCCCTTTGTGCCTCCTGTAATAATCTCTGCGTGGCTACAAGGTCCCGCCAAAGTGCTTTCTCCTCCTCCCAGCTCTGCTGCTTGGCCTATATGGCTGCCTCTTGGCAGATTCTGCTCGACTCAACTAGGGCCTTTGCAACCTCCTTTGCAATCTGGCCCCTCCTGCCCCACTCTTTGGTCCAAATTTGCTCTATTTGTCTCGTCACCTCCTCCCTTCTATAGATCGAGTTAGGGATCCGACAAGATCTTGTATCTAGGGCAGATGCTGGGGGATCTAGTGTCAAGAGAACCGGGCAATGATCGGACAAAGTGGTGCCTGCCAACTAACCAATCTGGCCTCCCCGAGAGCCTCCCCACTCTCCCACATAAAACCTGTCCAACCACTCCAGCAGGACTCCACCTAGCCGCCTATATCCCCAAGAGAAGTCTAGCGATCTCTCTCTCCTGTGGAAGGCAGGGTCTCTCCAGGCATCACGTGCTCCTACTGCCAGTAGAAACACCTCCCGTGCCTCCTGCTCCTCCCCGGCCATGCCCTGGTAGTTTCTCCCTCTGCCCCTGCTGGTCCTCCAAATCCTCCAGGTTGTTGAAGTCTCCTCCAACAATCCAAGAATCCACCTCTGGGAGTCCTTCCGCGATCTCCACCCAGAACATGCTGCGTGCCCTAACCTTCGTAGGGGCATAGATATTAAAGACTCCAAGGCATGAGTCCCCAATATCCAATCTGATCCATAGCACCCTCCTTGCCACTATCATCCCATGTCTCGAAAACAAGTGATAAGACTCGGACGAATAGAGGTGAATACGTCCACTCCTACCATGGGCACCTATGGCGTGCTCCCAGTAAGTGTGCGAGCTGTTTGGGAGTACCTTCCCTACCCGTTGGGCCTGGGTAGGGGAGAGCTTGTGCTCCTGTAGAAGTAAGATGTCGGTCCGTCCGGCAAGGGCATGCTGCAACTCCTGCCGAACAATCAATTTCCTGGAACCACGTGCCCCACTGTAGTGGAGGCTATTCACATTCCAAGATGCAAGGTGTAAGCTCATGGGAAAACCTGTGACTGCCTGAACAAGCGTCTATTCAGTGTGGAGGCTGCTGATGACGAGGAGGAGCTATGAGGCATGCAAGTACACTTTGCCGCCGGTCTGGACGACGAGCTCCTTTCCCCCATGGTGGCCCTCGGTCGGACCATAGGGGTGATAGAAGTTCCAAGTGGTACTATTAATGCATCTATCAGCCATGCTGAGAGTCGAGAATCTGTGCACTGGTAGAAATGTGCTACTTGTGCCAAGGGCCACTTGATCACATCCCTCGGAGCTCTTCACTGTGAAGGGGCTCGAAAGATAATGCCCAGGTGAGAGACCTCGGCACCAGCCTACCAGTTAATGTCCATCATGCAACCAAGCCACTGCTGCGCAAACAATGCTAGTCCTCCCTCTCCCATTCACTGGGAGGTGTGGTCTGCCACCTGACTCTTCAACTCTTCCTCTATCAGTGTCGTCGTCCACTCCCTTGAGTGAAAGGACTGAAGAAAAAAAGCATAGTTTGGTCCATCCGGTGGTGCTAGTAGATGGACCTTGCCCCTCCTTGACTTATGAACCACGAAGATCCCCACCTCTAGAGGTAGTGGGAACTCTCCCACTCCGCAACTCTCAAGTACGACCATGGGACACTGCGGAAGAACTCCTGTGGCAACAGGTGGGCCTGTCTCAAGAAAGTGTGACGGGCGGTAGGAATGGATGAGCTGGTGGCTGTATGGTAGGGGGAGGACTATTGGTGCGAAGAGAATGTAGGCGTGTGTGGCTCATCACCTCTTGTGGAATAAGGGGGGGTGGGATTGGGGGGGGGGGATCGCCTGAAGCAGGTGCGGATCAGGGGGGGTGCTCGGTACGGGGGGTGGTGGGGGGGAGGATGATCGAGGGATGGTGGGATGGACGAAATTACATGGCGGGTGTGCGGGGGGGATTGGAAGTGGGGGACTGTGGGCCAGGGTCCGGGGGGGGGGGGGGGGGGGCATGGGATGTGGAGGGCGGTGGGTATGGGAGCTATGGGGACTCAGGAGAGGTAGTCTGTGGCGCGGGTGGTGGATGTGGGGGGCTGCGGTCCTACCAGGTGGGGCGGGTAGGGGGGGGGTTGTGAAGTGCTCTGTCGAGGGGGCGTCGCACGCCCATCTGCTCCCTACTGCCGAGGCTGGGTCTGAGACGTTAGCTGCACCCCCCCTGCTCTCTCCCTCTCTGTCGTCTTTGGACCCGTGTGAAGCCATCGTCTCCCTACACCCCCCTGTCGTCTCCTTCTCTGTTGTCTTTGGACCCGTGTGAAGCCATCAAGGTCTCCCTACACCCCCCTGTCGTCTCCCTCTCTGTCGTCTTTGGACTTGTGTGAAGCCATCAACGTCTACCTGCAGGCCTATCAGCGAAGCCACCTTGGCTCCGAAACGCGTGCAACCTGCTGCATGATACCCAAAGTCATGGTAGCGCAGACAATGCCCTGGCTGCCTCGTCACAATGACTTGCTTCCTAAAGGAGTACCCGCCCGTCTCAATCTCTAGGATATGTGGGATATTCTTGAGCTCTTTCATTGCCACCCGTACCTTTGGGGCTCCTGCAACTGTCACTGCATCCGCAAAGGACGCGGGAAGGATAGTGCCGAAAAGCCGTCCAAAG
Organism: Lygodium microphyllum; assembly: GCF_053477565.2. NCBI lineage: Eukaryota > Viridiplantae > Streptophyta > Polypodiopsida > Schizaeales > Lygodiaceae > Lygodium > Lygodium microphyllum. The sequence goes on from NC_141162.1 coordinate 79,127,650, forward strand.
TCTTCCACCAGCTGGCGATACTCAATCGCCAGGCCAGGGAAAAGAAGGATGATCGGGTGCCGAAGAAACCTGTTGTGGAGTACAAACGCCTCCACAATAAAGCCCCTATACCAGGGGACCATGTGTGGACACGTATGGTAAACTCGCGAGTAACTTGGGAGCTGCGTCTGCCGAGCTGAGCCGGACCATGAAGATCCCTTGGCCCAATAGGACCGCCTCCTCGATCTACATTGTCCCGATGCGCAGCATGGAGTGTAGCCAGTCTCAAAGCTGGGCTTTGGCTGGGGAATGTCCTACTACGTGACCATAAACCGTTGTTTTCATTAGCTGCAACTCCTTAGCTCAGACGGCTAAGAGCTGTTCCTCAGATAGAACTACGCATAAGGTGTTTGACTAGGGGGCACTTGTTGAGTGCGTTGGTGTATGACTAGAGGTTTCCATTGCACGTCCCTATTGAAAAACGTGCCAATCACACTGCTAAACTGTCTGAGGGGGGAGCGTTGCTGCAAATGGAGGAAGCAACCGGGGTGGGGTGGGGGTGGTGTGTGATGTCGATGAAGAGGGGACTAGAGCTGCTAGTTGAAAGGAACAGGGGACAGTGCGGGAGTTGGGGGGGGGGGACTGGGCATCAGATTTGGGAGGCACAGAGGGGTCAGAAAGGGGTACACAACAGAAAACGTCAGGTAAGGCACCTGATTGGGGGTTAGCACAAGTTTTTTTTTTTTGGGGGGGGGGCCTGGGCACCAAATCAAAACCAGGGTGGAGGGAGGTTCGCCGAAGAGGATTTTCTGGCAGAGCCAGAGCTGGGGGGGGGGGGGACCGGTGTAGGGCAGTGCTGTTGGAAGTAGCACGATGGTGCAACAGTCTAGCGGGGGGGGGGGAGGCGCAACGCGTCGTGGGAGGGGACAGGCGGACGGAACGAGTGGGTCGTGGGGGAGGCACTGTGGCGAGTCAACAGAAGAGATGGGGATTACGGGAGCACGGTGGCAGGTCAGCGACGACGGGCGACGGAGCTTCCCTAAATGTTCTTTCATTGTATTGTCATGTGCTCCGAAACCCTCATATAGTAGATCTCTCATGTAGATCAAATATTCTTTGTACATGCGGGGGCCACAAAGCTTAGACTTGAAGAAAGCTTCTCGTGCTTCCAAAATGTCATCAAGCTTATTTCTCACTAACTCACCCAGTAATAATTCAAAAAATATTTGTACGGGGTTAGGGCTTTGTGCAATGGCCAGCTTTACCTGTGGATGTATAGATATCCACCAGTGCTTCATGCCGCCTACAAAGCCATGGGTAATTGCATTCAAGATATCAATCATGCTAGTTTGTGGCTTGTCAACTATCTTCTGGGCTGCATATACATATATCATGTAAATCAGTAGTTATTAAAAAATTGTATATGATATTGTATATGTTCAAAAGTTTTTCTAACCTTATCCTTATGATTGCAAGTGTACGTTATGTTTTAAGTGTGGGGACGCCAGAGTCTAGTCGGTTGACGAGTCATGGGCTGTGGACGAGTCCTAGGCTGTATTACTGCGTCTAACCCTGTCCGTTAAGGTTTTCCGTGTGGGGACGCGTCCCTGCACGTCTATGAATAGCCCCAAGGGGGGGTTAAACATGGACAGGTGGGTGGGGAAGGGACCCCATCAGGGTAAAATTGGATCATGGCATACATGAATGATTAAATTGAGGCATATGCAGGGGGGTATGCATTATAGACACGCAGGGACGCGTCCCCACACGGAAAGCCCTAACGGACAGGGTTAGATGCAGCAACACAACCCAAGACTCGTCAACCGACTAGACTCTGGCGTCCCCACACTTAAAACATAACGTACACTTGCAATCATAAGGATAGGGTTAGAAAAACTTTGGAACATACACAATATCATATACAATATCTTCTGGGCTGCATATACAATATCAGATGTTGTTCCCATCCATAGACCAAATAGGAATGAGCCAACTTTCTCAGGGACTCCAATTTTCTTGTAAAAATCATTCTGTGATGTTTCGGATGCGGAACTAGAAGTAGTAACATTTAATGGAACAGTTGGAGTAATATAATGCTAATATTGATGAGCATTCATTTGGGCTCTAAGAATGCTTGTAGGAGATTTTGACCTATAAGGATTGATAGGTGTGAATTCTTCTTTAATTACACTTTCACCATCTTCATGATTCCTCAAAATATGCTTGATTCCTATAATACTATGCAAGTGTTTTGACAGGTGTTAGATTTGGTGGAGTTTGTTGTATACTTTCACCCAAATATCTAGAGTTGATTCTGTTGTGAACATGTCTGGTGAAGTCTTCATTGTCATGCTCTTCTGGGTCAATACATAAGGGCATTTGATCAAGAACTTTGTTTTATTCTCTTATCCTTTTGATTTTTTCTAGGTCAAAATCAATGTCATCAAAAGCCATTTTATAATCAGATTCTGACCAATTTGGAAACATAAATTCTAGATACTCTGATAAGTCAAGTGTTATTGATCTTGGCTGGATCGGACTTTGGAACAGTGGTGGTTATTGTGTTTCTTGTGATGTGTGTAACCATGAACCTGTAGGTTCACAATAAACATGAACCTGTGTGTAACCATGAACCTATACGTTGACAATAAACATCTTGAATCTGTTGCAAGATATCTTTTGGGTAATCTGTGTCCTGCAGATTTTCATAGCACAATAAATCATTTTTAGAAAGTATGGGTGTAGTAGGGCCTTCAGTAGACTTGGAGGTACCTTCTCCTATGGCTATGATTTCTTTCTCTTTACCCTTGAGAGAAATATGCATGTTCAACGTACCAGTTGATGGAGAAGAGAAATGTGATGTCCAACCTTTATGTAGCCGTTTGTTTGAGAATGTGGACCAGTCTGTTGCATTGCTTGGTGTTGGCACTATTGCTGAAGAAACATTGGCTATAGCTGGTTTTGCAATAGTATTTTTTTATATTTGCTAGCAGAGGACAAGTAATTGATCTGTGATTTGCTGTAAGGATTCCATTTTCTCAATGAGTCTTGTTAGTGCCAGATGTGTCCAATTGACTGCTTCAGTTCTGCTGTCCAAGAATTATTATCCTGGGATTGCAGGTAGGGCGTTGCCTTATAATGATTTTCTTCATACTCAAAAGTCTGAAGAGCATTGATTACAGAAGATGTAGCATTTTCAATGAGTTTCTTACAATGTTGATAGACTCCAGGAATTACTTGGTTATGTGAGCGCTGTTGGGTGTGAAACTTTAAAGTGTTTGCTGTCTGAGAGGGGAAAACCCTTAACTGTGGTTGTATCACTGCTTTTGAAGATGATTGTTCTGGAGAAGCATTTGTAAGCATCTATTTTTGTGGAAGCAATAATGTTTTTCCTTTTATATTCTAAACCTTTAAGTAATTCTTTCTTTCTAATAGAGCTAATATCAAGTTGCCATTCAATAGGTAGTTCTATCTTTGACTAATTTACACAATCGGGTAGAAACCTTTGTGTAACTTCATCTGACTTCATAATGATGGTTTGGTCTTTGTCATTAGAAGAGTTAACTCCTTCTATCACTCTGGGGATAGCTAAGAATATACAACGAAAAACCATTCTATATTGAATTGCAAGATGTGCAGAGGATGCTTTCATTTGCACAAAAAACATCATCAAGCTTATTTCCCACTAACTCACCCAATAATAATTCAAAAAATATTTGGATGCCAATTAACGTGCTCCCTTGTAATTTTTATTTTTTTTAAAAAGAAGTGCAGGAAGAAAAAAAATCTTCCATTTGTACTCTATGCATGTCACAACCACTGCACCTAGGAACCACCCTAGCTCCTCCCCCACTTCATAACTAAGGGCACATTAAGGACAGGTTTGATGGAAACATCTCCCTGAGTCACACATAGTATCTCCCTTTATACAAATCGGGTCTTCAAGTGTGGAATAATACCTTAGGTTCGATCCATCTCCCAGTTTCACCATCGCTTGCACAGTGCACTGCACGATGAAGAAGCTTGCTTAAAGTGCATCTTAAATCATGGAAGTACGTTTTTTTTCCACAATTCAAAGGGTCGGCTGCAATTCTCCCACTACTCCTATACTACAAGTTCCTGGTTCTCCAATTCACAAGATAGCACTCCTCTCCTTGAGAAATGGCCACATTAGGAACTTGTGGTTTGGCTTGGAGTTTTCTTTATGATAGCTCTACTTGTTCTCTCCACTTATGTCTCATTTCTACCATTCTCTCGAGGGGTATGGTTTCCTCACCTTGGTCTTCTATTTATGCTTGTATTTGCAGTGGGGGGCTTGCTTCATGTAGCTGCTCTTCCTCATCGTGGTCTTGCTCAAAGTCTAATCCCTCTTTGTGTTTTGGCTCTCTCACCTATCCTGAGATGCCAGAGTGCATTGTGTCTCTAGAGCAATGCGGCTATCCCTTTGTTCATCATATAGGTCTCGCATACTCTCTCCACCCTCCTTTGCCTTTAAAACCTATTTTAATGCAATCACTTCCCTGGTTAGTATGGTCATCTACCTCGTTTTTTCTAGCCGGTAGTTTGCAAAGGCATTTCTTTCTTCGTCTAGCTCGGTAAGTGCGGCCTTTCTTTCTTCATTCATCTTGTCATGTCGACTCTGGACTTCTTTCATTAGCTCATCATACTCTTTTGCATTACTGAGGACACAAAAGTAGTAGATACTTCAAGGCGGGGTACCTTTGGCCGTAGGCGTGATTCCGTATCAACTACTGCTAACCTTTTGGTTCCTGTGAGTGGAGCTCCTTCACTTGGTGCAAGTGCAAGCTTCTGCACTTTGCTTACAAGATATTGCACTCAAGCCATGACATTACTTTCATTGACTACCCCTTCTGTGGTTCCTTGCGTTGAAGTGGTCATGGTCACCATGACTAGTAGGGGTGGGTGTAGGGAAGCCTTTCCCTTACTAACTACCACAAGCCTTTGTTCCACCTCTTCCACAGCAGCACTTGTGCTAGGCACGTCTCCATGTTCCGAGCTTCGCATGGCTAGCTCTTCAGATTAAGCGCGTTGCTCTACTGATCTTCTAATGGCAAGAGTCATCTACTTATTCTCCTCTCTTCTCAACCTTTCTTCCTCTTCCTCCTATTTCTTTTTATGTTCTTCTTCAAATCTTTTTCACTCCTCTTTTACTCTCCACAAGTGCTCATTTTCTTCCTCCCGTTTCTTTTTGCGTTCTTCTTCCAGTCTCCTTGATTTTGCTTGGGCGGCTTCTAGGTCTTTGCCCCCTTTTGCTATGGCTCCAATCCCTTTGCTTAGAATTCTCAACATGATTCTTTTCTTTCTCCTTGGCTTGATGGCACAAAACCTAGCTCCCCTTATTCACTAATCGTCCTCTCGCTTGAAGTTTCTTGCTGTTGAGTTTGGCAATCGACTTCTTTCTTATTGACAACTTGTTCCATCTGCTCCTGTTGAACTCTATTGAATTCTTGTTCCCCCAAATTTCATGTTGAGAATTAAGCGGGAGGTCTCACTATGGAGTGGAAGAGCGATACTCTTCCTGGCATGGCTTCCTGTATTATGGTTGTTAGCACCCCTTTGAACCCTACAGCCAACACCTTAGATGCACATTTTTTCCTCTTTGATTCCATTGTTGTAGCTAGAGACTCTCCTCCTTTTGCCCTTGGAGTTATTGCTAGCACATTTGCCCATGCTTGGTTTGTTTTTTGAACATAAGCATTCGATTTTACCTCATCCAGTACATTTGTTGCAAGGCTTTCAAGTAAAGGCACTCCTATTTTGTTCATAAGGGCATTATATCTTTGACTCCAAAAGAGAGTGTGGACCATATTTACTTGTAGTCTGATAGTGGGCTCCAAATTATCAACCAAATTGATTCTATCGTTCGTGTAAACTTTCTTTTTAACCATTCCTAATATCCCATAGACATCTCTCTTCGACCTCTTTTCCGGCTTGTCAACTAACCCCAAGGCCTTCTCCACGACCTCCAGGCTAAGTTTGACTTCCATCCTCTTAGTGACATCTCCCTGTTTGATTGTCACCATGCCACTGTTCTTCTAGACATCAAAAGTTTTCAGAAATTCAGTGTTTGCTATGATCTATGTCATGACCCACCTTCTCTAGATATTTAGTAAGATTCCACTGTTCTATTATCTGTTTGACTGTCTCTTCCGATGTCACCAGCTCCTCCAAGTTATGGATATTGCGATAATTCTGCTGGTTGAAGACGCGTGTCTCAGTGGCTAACCAATATTTTTAGTATTCTTCCTCTGAGAATGGAAGCTTGTTGGTTTTATCTTGCGACCTTGCCATTTGGGTTCCTGTCTTTGCACAATAGCCCGCAATGAGTTCTCTTTGAATGACATTTTTTACATAGAAAATAAAGTGACTAGAAAGAAACACTATCACACATGGTGAAATGTATAAACCAAGAAATGAAAATTTTCACATCAATTCCATACATTCCACGCAAGAACTTCATGGAGAATTTTTTCTAAAAGAAAAAGAAAAAATAATTCATTCTTTTCTTTTGAAGTTCAACTCCTATTTCGATTTTTCATTCACCTTCCACTTTACCCCCTCCCCCTTGGAAATGATGAAAATTCTTCTTAGAATTATGGAAGTAAAGGTGTAAGGGCCTTTAGTGCGTCCTTGGTGTGCCTCACTGTTTCAAGAGCCAGTCGTAAAAGATTAGGTTATACTCTAATGTCGCATGACAATCCATATCCTATGGCATGTGGATGAATGCCTACATGTGTAATATAAGTCAATATGTCGGTCGAGGGATCACCTAAGTTGGCTTCCAATGTGGAGTTCCTCCTCTGTTAGAATCCTATCCAAGTATAGATGTAGCATGATATCATCTTCTAATGGTCGATTTCTTGTCATTGCTAATACCCTAAATGAAGTTGGAGCCACATATGTTTGGTCATACTCAGAAGTCTTGATGACACATCATTGCTTTGCATTCGTCATGATTTGATAACCCTCTTATTCCCATTGAATGTGCAAAGTATACCATTTACGTAAGAAATTTGACTCAAATTCAACTAATTATTGAAGCTCAACAAGTCCCTATGGTGGTATAGGAATTTTGCTCTTCTTGAAGGATGTGATTAAGTGTTGAATTAAAGCTCGTTCCCTTGAAATTTCATTGGCAATTAACTATTCTACAATGGTGGAGGCCTTTGTGAAAATAAAGTTGTATTCTTCCCAAGAACACAGCAAGGAATGTACCTCATTTGCTATGTGTTTGTCAAGTACACTAGATCCAAGTGTTTGTAACTTATAGTAAACAATGTAAAAGTTGAGTCCAATCGTCGAATGCACGTTACTAAGTCATCTCCTATGTCCATGGCCATATTGGAAGCCAATTCAAAAATGAATCGTCATTGTTGCGAGGGCTTAAGACTTGTTGGTGGCTTTGGTTTAATTGGACTACTGGACCAGTTGGTACGTGGTGTTTCTACTTTGGGATTCTCATAAGGTTTGGTGACCATGGTTTGAAAAGTTGATTAAGTTTCAATTTCGGTTGATGCTTTGTTGTCGGATTATGTAGTGGTGATCACATCAGAGTTATTAGATAAGAGCTTATTGATGATTGGTTGCTCATTGATGATTGGTTGTGCTTTTGGTTGATAGACCATTGGAGCACTCATGGATTGAGCACCCTTCCTCTTCACTTTTCTCTTACCTTGTTTTAATTTACATTTCTGGACATTATTTTTTGGTCGCTTTGGTTTAATTGGATTGGACAGGTTGATACGTGGTGTTTCTACCTTGGGATTCTCATCAGGTTTTGTGAGCATGGTTTGAGAAGTTGATTGGGTTTGATTTTCAATTGACGCTTTGTCATCGGATTATATAGTGGTAATCACATCAGAATTATTAGGTGGAAGTTCTTTGATAATTGGTTGCTCATTGACGACTGATTGAGGTTTTAGTCAATAGACCATTGGAGCATTCATGGATTGAGCACCCTTCCTCTTGGCTTTTCTCTTTCCGTGTTTTGATTTACATTTTTGGACATTATTTTCTGAAGCCTAGGATTGAGGAGTATACATGTCACTTGTGAGTTTGGACAGCCACACCAAGGTGTTACCTTCATAGTAACATTGGGTACGCAATATGGTCTTTGAGATCCGGCACGGCCTAGTCACCTATGTACCATAGGAGTGCCAACTCCTACGTTTAGGTCTAGAGTGTGAGGCATGAAAACTATGAGTTTCCAATGATTGACTTTTGTAAGGTTGTGGTCTACACTTGGGGACCCACTTGTTTGTTTGATCCGTAGCTTTGGGTATGTTTTCTAGATACAGGTGGGAGTTCACAATGGGTGTACATTCTGGTACACTACCCCTCTCTTTAGGGTTAACTACCGATGGCACTACAAGCTTTTTGGTGGCTATAGTGCCCTTGCTGAAATCCGATACTATTCTAATATTGCCTATGGCAAGGTGGATGAGCTGCAAGTCGTAGTCAACATTATTGTCAACTTGTTTTTCGAACATGCAACCCAACAATGATACCTTGCTAAAACTTTGTTTGTTAGGTAGTACATAAAAGATGATGGCTAGGCTCTCAATCTTGATAGAAACCATTAATATATACTTCCCAAGAGTGGATAGGACTACCCCCCAAATGGGCCGAGTTTTACATTGGTTGGTTGTGTTGGGTATCTCACACGCTGGGTATCTCACACGCCTTACTTACGCCTACGCTCATATGGGAGTGTGCGGGTGATCACTAGGACACTGGGGCACTTTTTACTCTCGGTAGGAGAGGTTTTTTCCCCCAGATTATGTGTACTATTTTGTATGTGCTTGTGGTGCACACTTACGGGCACTTACTGTGTTCGGGTGTGAACAGCCCCTTATAACCCTAAGGTATAAGGGTTATCATTTGTACTTTCATTTCACACTCTATTCAGTACTATTGAATTGGGTGTCGTGCTCAACTCTGTCTCTCACTCTCACACTGTCTACTGCACTTCAGCTGCACCTCGATCCTCTCCCATCTGACATTTGGTATCAGAGCTCAGCTCTGAGCTCAGCTTCTGCTTGCAACGTGCAGTCCTGACCGCACTCGAGCCACCTCTGTTCTGCATCTGCCCTGCGCGCAGCTCCAACAGACGGCGCGCAACACTGCCCTGCCCAGACGCCACCTGTACCTGCACTCGCCCTGCCCAGGCGCTGTTCCTCTGTGCGTCGCCTTTACTCGAGTGTCCGCCTGCAGTTCGCCCGCCACACGATTCGACTGTCCTGAGTCGTTTGTAGTCCACGTCAGCAACACTAAGTCAAACGACGCCCGCCAGACGACGCAGCCCGTCAGCCCGCCGTTTTGAAAAGTCCACGTCAGCAGCTCGCGATTGTAAAACAGTCCGCTCGTCAACGGACCCGTCACACGCGACTGTCCTGCGCTGCCAAACTGCCCGTTGATCTGTGCCGCCAAACTGCCCGCCAAACTCCACGTCAGCTCTGCTCGCCACCTTAGCCGCCTGTCTAACCAGCACACGCCAGTCTGCTTCACGCTCAGGTAACATTTTGAAAATTATTGTTATTCCAGCCCAGAATAAAATTCTGGAAGCGGCGGTTCACACGCAATTGGCACAGATCTACTGGAAAGAAAATTTCATGCAAATTTCTGACTGAATGGTCAGAAAATTTTGGGGCTTTTGTGTATTTGGAGGACAGATGCATTTAAACTGCTGATACAGTCACAGACCGACTGTTTTTGACAGAGATTTTGGCAAAATTTTGGGGATTTATTCATAACAGTGTTGCACTGCACTGTTTGCACATTGGGAAACGTGCTGTGTCTGTCTGTGACACATTGAATGCACATTTTGGGGCTTTTGTAACAGACATTTGTGACAGAAATTTTGGGCAGAAAATTTTGGGGCTTTTGATGTTTTAGTGCTGCTGAGCACTAATTGCACCTTGGAAAGCGTGCATCAGTGACAGTTTTTGTGACAGAGTACCCTTTGCACATTAATTGCAGACTTGTGTTTGCTGCAATTTCTGGAAATTTGCAGATTTCCAGCCCGTACTGCATTGACATTGCTCAATTGCCTTTTGGGAAATAATGGCAAATCAGGGAGGAGATGTATTCACCTATGTGTCCAAGGAAGACCGATTGGATGGGAACAATTATTCCCTTTGGTCTTTCATGATGAAGAATGTATTAGTGGCAAAAAATTTGTGGGATTATGTCAGTGGAGAGGAAGCTCGACCGGGAGTTGTGGCTCCCGCTACTCCTCCTCCAGGAGGACGTGCAAGAGGGCAACCTCAGCCCCCTCCACCTCAGCCCGCTCAGCCACTTCCCCCAAGAACTGCAGCTCAGAAAACTTGGGATACACGGGATGCACAGGCTATGTCGCTGATTGCATTGGCAGTTCAGCGTTCTATCATTCCTCATATTCGTTCAGCAGCTTCTTCACAAGAAGCTTGGTTGATATTGGAGCAGATGTTTGCAGGAAAGAATGAGACTCGCATCTCTTTCTTGAAGAAAGAGCTAGAGACTCTAAAGATGAATGAGGGTGATTCTATGCAGGATCATCTCAACAAAATTCAGGACTTGCGGGAGCAACTCATGAATGTGGATGAATACTACTCAGATGCGCAGCTGATTTCTACGACATTGAATTCACTGCCTCCCTCTTACTTGGCTTTTCATACTGCCTTGAACCTCACTATGAGGATTTCGAAAGAGCCCATCACTTTCATTCAGCTTGTCAGTTTGCTTCTAGAGGAGGAACAAACTAGACGGAACAGTGGTGTGGATGGTATAGCCTCTGAGCAGGCTTTTATGTCAAGGCAGAAGGGTAAAAACAGCCAAGGGAAAAATGCTTCGCAGAGTTCTGGTAGTAGTAACACTTCACAGACAAGTCAGAAACAGGGGGGCACGCAAGCCAAGAAAGGAAAATGCCATTACTGCAAGAAGCCTGGCCACTACATCACTGAGTGCAGGAAGCGCATCGCCAAAGAGAAGAAGAAGGAGTCAGGGATGTCTGTTTCTGTAGCTCCTTCCACTGCTAGTGAGTCCGCGTCCTTTGTTGCAGACAGGGACTATTGTTTTTACACTTGCAGTTATGATGTCTCTTGGGCTGATAGAGCATTTAGCTCTACAGAAGATGCTGACACTTGGTTCTTTGACAGTGGTGCTTCACGGCATATCACATCTCGTAGAGATTTGTTTGCTTCTCTTGGTGCACCTCCCGTTGGGAAGTCTGTTCAGTGTGCTAATAATGCATCATACCCTGTTCGTGGTATTGGGGAGATTCAGCTTACAGCCATTGATGGCTCTATTCTCCGCCTACAGGATGCTTTGTATGTGCCTGGCATTAAGAAGAATCTGCTTTCCATTTCTTCTATGGCACGTTGTGGTTTGCAGGTCACCTTTGATGATGACCGTTGCATGGTCCGTGACAAGGAACACATGACATTGGTCTTGACAGGTTCTCTGTGTCATGGGTTATATGAGTTGGATGCTCTTTCAGTAGATCAGTCTGCATATTTAACATCCACTCTTACTCCTGCTATGTTAGAGGCAGAGTTATGGCATGCTCGTTTGGGGCATGTAAACTATGGCAGCTTGATGCTATTACAGCGTACTCAGATGTTGGATGGATTACCTCTCTTGGAGAGACCTCCTGAGCATTTATGCGAGGGTTGCATTTTGGGGAAAATGCATCGTTTCTCTTTTCCCCGTGATGTTGCTTTTAGAGCAACAGCCAGATTGCAGCTTGTGCATTCGGATGTTTGTGGGCCCATGCAGACACAGTCATTGGGTGGTTGTTACTATTTTGTAACATTTATTGATGACTTTACACGTTTGTGCTGGGTCTATTGCTTGAAAAAGAAGTCAGAAGTGTATGATGCATTTTTGGCTTTCAGTGCACTTGTGGAAACTCAGTCTGGTTGCAAGATTAAGACTCTCCGTTCGGACCGAGGGGGGGAATACATGTCCTCTATGCTGAATTCTTATTTGCAGCAGAAGGGCATTATCCATCAGTACACTACTGCATATACTCCACAGCAGAATGGGGTAGCAGAGAGGAAAAATCGGTCACTCATGGAGATGGCCAGATGTATGCTGAAGGCAAAGAGTTTGCCTCATAGTTTTTGGATGGAAGCCGTCATGTGCGCTTGCCACATTTTGAACAGATGCCCTACCAAGGCCTTGAAAACCGTCACACCTTTTGAGGCTTGGCACAGCCGCAAACCTTCTGTTGGCCACTTCCGTACTTTTGGGTGTCTTGCATATGCCCATATTCCACAGGTACTTCGAAAGAAGTTGGACAACAAGGCTGTAAAATGCATCTTTATGGGATATAGCAGCGAAAGCAAAGGCTACAGACTCTATGATCCCGTGACCAAGAAGGTTTTTGTCAGCAGGGATGTTGTATTTGATGAAAAATCAGAATTATCCTTGGCTGGTTTTGATACATATCAGGCTGCCCGTGATGTCTTTGAAGGGCTGCTGCCCATCACATTTGGTGATTCAGCTGGTACTTCAGCAAATGAACCTAATGTTCAGCCAGCTGCTCCTATGGAACATGCAGTAAATCAGCACATTGCTGAAACTGAAATTCAGCAGGAACTTGTACACAGTCAGGAAGCAAGACAGGTGCCTAGATGGTACACGCAGACTATGAGAGATAGTCATTTGGAAACACCCTTGGCTGGTCGTACTCGAAGGCAAACTCAACTGCATGATTCAGCACATTCCATGGAGTTGGTTATGGCAGCATGTACTCATGATAATGAGGAGCCTGAATGTTTTGAGGATGCACGACATAGTGTGCATTGGATGGCAGCCATGCAAGCTGAATTGGATTCTATTCATAAGAATCATACTTGGGATTTGGTGTCTTTGCCAGTTGGCAAGCGTGCCATTGGTACGAAATGGGTCTACAAATTGAAAAGGAATACAGATGGATCCATAGATAAGTACAAGGCACAGCTGGTAGCTAAAGGCTACGCTTAGAAAAAGGGCATTGACTATGAGGAGACCTTTGCTCCTACCTCCCGTATGACGACCATTCGGTCTATGATTGCCTTGGCTGCACATTTTGGTTGGAAAGTGCATCAGCTGGATATAAAGACTGCATTCTTACATGGGGAACTTCAGGAAGAAGTGTATGTACAGCAGCCCATTGGTTTTGCAGTTGAAGGCTCAGAAAATTTAGTATGCAAGCTGAAAAAAGCTCTATATGGTTTGAAACAAGCTCCACGAGCTTGGTACGCAAAGATAGATGCTTTCTTGCTTAGTCAGGGGTTTGTAAACAGCCCATCTGAGTCTACCCTTTATGTACATAAAGAAGGGGGATCCATGCTGATTTTGTGTCTATATGTAGACGACCTTTTGCTCACTGGAACACGTGCTGATCAGATTTCAGCATTCAAAAATAATTTACAGCAAACTTTTGACATGTCTGACTTGGGTATTTTGCACTATTACTTGGGCATCCAGTTTGTACATGATGCTAGAGGCATTGGATTATGTCAGTCAAGGTACATTGGGCAACTTCTTGAGAAGTTTGGCTTACAGGATTGCAAGCCAGTTTGTACACCCATGGAACCTGGGCTCAAACTGTAGTTACATGATGACAGTGATTTGTTTGATATCCATACTTATGCTCCAGCAGTGGGATGTCTCATCTATCTATGCCACACTCGGCCAGACATACAGTTTGCCGTTTCAGTTTTGAGCAGGTACATGCATCAGCCTCGTATGTCGCATTGGCAAGCTGTGAAGCGTGTGTTTCGTTACTTGCAGGGTACTAGAGCTCTTGGATTGCTTTATGCCAAGGGGAAACCACTGCAGTTACATGCTTACAGTGACTCTGATTGGGCTGGTGATTTTGATACTCGTCACTCCACTAGTGGCAATTGTTTCTTTCTTGGCTCGTCATGCATTTCTTGGCTTAGCAAGAAACAATCCACTGTTGCCACGTCGTCATGTGAAGCTGAGTACAAGGCAGCCTTCACTACTGCAGTTGAGTGCGTATGGCTTAGACGCTTACTTGCTGATTTGGATGTATCTGTTACGGAGCCTACTCCTTTATATACTGACAGTCAGAGTGCCATTGCAGTGGCACGGAACCCTGTGTTTCATGCTCGCACGAAACACATAGAGATTCACTACCACTTTGTCAGAGAGAGGCTACATGCAGGTGATATCAGCCTTGTCTACTGTCCTACCACCAGCAATGTGGCAGACATCTTCACCAAAGCTCTTCCACGAGACAAATTTGAAGCATTTCGCGATGCTTTGAATTTGACGCCCTTTGGTGGCGGATGATCCTTGTACACTTGATCACTCTTCACTCCAGGGGGGTTTGTTGGGTATCTCACACGCTGGGTATCTCACACGCCTTACTTACGCCTACGCTCATATGGGAGTGTGCGGGTGATCACTAGGACACTGGGGCACTTTTTACTCTCGGTAGGAGAGGTTTTTTCCCCCAGATTATGTGTACTATTTTGTATGTGCTTGTGGTGCACACTTACGGGCACTTACTGTGTTCGGGTGTGAACAGCCCCTTATAACCCTAAGGTATAAGGGTTATCATTTGTACTTTCATTTCACACTCTATTCAGTACTATTGAATTGGGTGTCGTGCTCAACTCTGTCTCTCACTCTCACACTGTCTACTGCACTTCAGCTGCACCTCGATCCTCTCCCATCTGACAGGTTGAAATTAGGGTTGACCAATAGTGGTCCAGTGATCATATGTTAAGATATTATAGTTAGATCCCTTATCAATTAGCGCGTCAAAGGTGTATGCCTTTGAGCCGTCTGTTGTGGGCTCCAGTACTTGGCAACTGGGTAAAGTCTCCAAGCTGACCATTGTGCAAGCCCCGCCTCAATGATGAAAATCGTGTCTTGCATCCCGGCCTCATACAAAAGGTGATGGCCTTGGCTAATTGCCTGCCAACAAAAAGCCCCCCACGAAATACATCCAAGGCTGGGTGTCACACTGTGGAGAATACGGCGGGCTCCTCTCCACACAAGATGTGCCGCCTCGCAAGACCAAAGGCAGTGCTTTGGGATTTCCAATTGCTGCTGTGGATAGCGCTTACACCCTCCATCTTGCTGCATCTGGGCCAACCAACTCCCAACCACCAGACCTCCATGTGCCAAAAGCCAAAGAAAATATGACACCCTCCTTGGCCTCTAGCTGTCCCATAGGCGGCACCAGAAAGTCCGATGGAAGGCATCTCTGATGTTGTGCTCTGCCCAATATTTGCTATGCGAAGGCGCCCAATCCATGTCCTCCTGCATCAGTACATGTCTACCAATCCTGGCTATGTACTCCAAGAACCTTAGTGGCTTCTTGGCGACTGCACTGGCCGGCCATAGCCACTCTCCATAGTCCCACTCCAGCTCATCAACTGGCCTGCTCTTCCATATGAAGAGGCGCCACTCCCGGAACTCCTCCCAGGGCACACAAGAGTCCAGGCCCCAGGTCTTCCCCTAGAGACAACCCACACAAATCCTCCTCCAAGGAAGGGCGGTGGGGCGTGCCATATCATGGGGTGTGCCATGTTGTGGAGCACGGTTTTTTTAGGAGGGGGAGGGGGGGGGGGGGGGAGGGGTGGTAGCGGAGTTTTTGAGAGGAGAGGGGTGTGCCATGTCGTGGGAGGTGAGGTGGGGTGGGTTGAGCAGGGTTTTTTGAGATGGGGTGGGGTGAGTGGAGCAAAGCTTTTTTTTGTTTTTTTTTTTCGAGGCGGCCGGGGGGGGGGGTGTCATGGGGGGTCAGCCGAGGTGGGTTGAGTGGGGTTTTTTGAGGTGAGGGAGGTGCAACAATCTCCTCATCTTGCTGCCCTAAGTTAAGGACCAAACAACCCCCATCTTGCATGGTGAAGAGAATCCTGTAGGGGGCACCACCCACTCTACCTATTACCTGCCGATGAGAATCTAGCAGCCCACACCTCACCAAGCTTCACTGGCTCTCGGATCGAGGGGTCAAGCCACTCCCGACGGATTGCTGAGTCAATCTCCCTTCTCCTCACCTTAGCTCCTCGCTGACAACCTGATGCCCGTGCAACACCTCCTGATCTGCCATCCTATACACCTCCCGCCACATCCTAATAGTACGAGTAGGGCCAACCTCCCATTCAGCCCACTGGATGTGGGGGCCAGTCTGTATCCCATCCCGATCTATGACCTAGGGGTTCCAGACCACCGGCTCATGGCCTATCTCCTCCTGGCATCCTGGGGGCCTCTAAATTAGGGCCTTGCGCAAGCCTTGCCATACACAAAGTAGGCTACGAAGGAAGGAAGATCTGGGTGGAGTGATCTGGGCAATCGTGAAGATCCATCTCAAGGATGGCCTCCAACCACAACCAAGCCTCGGTTTGCACTCTTGGAGGCCCTCCTGCAAAAGGACCTTCCAGTTTGCCTTCCTAGTGTGAGCCCACAGACTACTAGCTTGCCCAAAAGGGCCAGGCTCTGGAACTCTGGATCGATGAGCCCAAGCCCTCCCTCAGACCGATGTCGAATGATGGTCGCCCACACCACCTTGGCCCGAGAATCCTTGGAACCATCTGAGCCGGCCTAGAGAAAATTCTACACTAGGCGGCGAAGCTCAACCACACAAGACGAGGAGAAGCACCAACACGAGGCTATGTACCAAGCCGTCGCTAGGAGGACCTGGTTGACCACTAGGGCTTGGTCCACTAAGGAAAGGCAGACAATACTCCAGTAGGTCAGCTTCCGCTAGATAGAGTCAAGAACTGGCAAAAACTGTTGGGCAGCCGAGATGTCGAGCCCCACCCGGAACCCTAGGTATCGGATAGGTCTGTCCCCTACACACCCATTTGAACCCCAAGTAGACGCCCCACTCCGTGCTAGAGTCCAAGTCTATAAGAAAACCAACCGACTTTCGCCAGTTAATTTTCATTCCAGCTGCAGTGCAAAAGACCTCCTAAGCTAGTCTCACCCTCTCCAACATCAGCTCATCATCCTCTATACAAAGGGTGGTATCATTTGCATACTCTGAATCTAGCAGCTCCGTCTCCTCCCTCACTGGAAGTCGAAGGCCACATAGCCCGCTAACACGTGATCGGAGGAAGTAGGACATCGCCTTTGTAAAAAAGTAAGAACAGATATAGGGCAAGAGGACGATCTTGCCGGACAGATCTCTCCAACTGAAACTCCTCCCCCCTCCTGCCACCTATGAGAACCTTGCTAGTGGCCGATCTATAAAGTACAGAAACCCCACAAATCCATGCCTAGGAGAAGCCCAACCTCACCATAGTGCCCTCTAAGAAGTCCCAGTCAACCCTGTCATAGACCTTCTCGAAGTCCAGGAGGAGTACAGCCAATCCCTGACCACTGTGCTGAGCACACTCGATCACCTCGAAGAAGGTGAAAACATTGTCTACGATGCTCCTATCCTGGACAAAACCTGTCTGTGTATCATGAATGATGTCTGGAAGCACGGGGCAAAGTCAACTATCAATCATCTTGGCGAGTGCCTTACAAGCCATTGACAACAAGGTGATCGGTCTCCACTTCGATAGCTCCAACCAGTCTCCCCCTTGGGGGAGAAAACTGACAAGACCTACCAATAGACTCCCTGGCATCCATCTTGAGCTGAAAATCTCCCGAAAGGCCAGTAGTAGGGGGTCCTTCACCACCTCCCAGTAGGTAGTGAAGAAGGCATTAGAAAGACCATCCTCTCCAAACATTTCTGCCCATCTTGTGCATGGAAAGCCTCCGCTAATTCCTTCTCTGTGAAGGGGTCTAGAAGGGAGCATCCCATCTCCTCTATGACGAGAGACGGAATGCAGTCCCAGACCTACTATCTTCAACGCTATCCTTTGGCTGAGACTATCTCCTGCTGAAAGAGGTGTCTGTAGTAGTAAGTGGCAATCTCCATCACCTCATTTGGGCTAGAGAAAATCCTCCCCTAGTGATCACAGAGGCTGCAAATCTGATCTCCTGCAGAGCGTGACTTGTTGGGAATAAAGGGTCATCCTGCCTTTTATATGTGCACGGGTGTGAACACACCCTTAGCACATCGCACTTTCATACATATATCTATCTAAAAAACCTAAACTGGTACACTCGTCATTGTACCCACAAGTCGTGCTCACTCTTCTCACTACTTTGCACTCTCTCTATCTCTGTTGCTGTGTCTAAGCACTGCGTGTCTTGATCCTCACGCCACCTGGCGCAACAAACTGGTATCAGAGCTGGCAAGGAGCACACGCTCCTCGAGACACCTTAGGAGTTGCAAGTGTCCTAGGTGGGTAGCAATTGGCAGATTTGACAAGTAGCAGACGACAGTTTGCAGTCGTCACTACAAGGCACACGACAAGTCGTGGATGTTGGAGAGTACGCAACTGTTGTTGTAGGTATTGCGGGCACAACAAATGAAGCCAGACGGGCAGACGGGTAGAAATTGCATTAGGCGAAGTCAGACAAGCTGACGACACGCGACCAGGTGGACGGACAGCGAGCACGTCGACAGGAGCCCTACGTCAGTCAGTGTCACAGCGGGACCAGCAGGGCGCTGACGCATGGGGCAACGGACAGGAGCCACACGATAGGCTGGAGACGCCAGCGTGACCCAAGCCAACGGGTCAACACACCCCCCTCCCCGTCACATTTTTTCAAAATTCAGGTTTTTTTTTAAAATCTCTTTTATCCCCTTTTCCCTCTGACGAGCTTTCACACGTGGAAGCACAGAGTGCAGATTTGTGCAATCTTGGCCCAGAAAATCGGGGCTTTTCTTAGATTTGGAAATTGTGATGCAGGACAAGCAAATTTGTCTCAAAAATTGCAGGAATTTGTGAAATCTTGCCTCCGACATTTGGGGCTTTTAATGTACATGAACAAATTGGGCTGAAATTTACCCCATTTCTTGACATTGAGGCACATTGGACCCCGTGCAATTTGGGGCTTTTGCAGTTTGGGCAAAATTTGTGTAGCATTTGGTTATTTTATGTACATGCAGGTTGAATTCCGCGCAATTTGGACATCAACACTTGGTAAAACTTGGGGGTTTTGCTGAAATTGCTTTACTTTGGCAAAATTGGACAGTCCTATGCATGACAGAGGAAATGCAGATGTGTGTTTGACGCTTTGAACACAAAATTTTGGGACTTTTGACCGTTCATGTCGAACTTTATGCCCGTGGGTACATGTACAACAGAAATTGCATTTGAAATTTTGGGATTTCTCATGTTATGTGATGCACATGGCCTTCCTTAAGACTTTGTGCATAGCATTCATCATATGGGCTATGGAGTGCAACATCATATGGGCTACGGAGTTTGTTGCACCTTGTGGTAGAGTGTACATGCGGACCAATCCAAGAGGTGTCTTCATTGTGGTAATGTCTCGGCTTTCTAATGAAAGCTCAAATTGGTCATATCCTGAATATAGGTCGCCCATAGAATAAATTGCTCTACCTACAAAAGCTTCAGCAAACTCATCAACAATTGGACCCAAACCAACATTTCGGATTATGACACGATTGACAGGCTGTAGATCTTGAATGAATCGTAAAGATCCATTTTTCTTAGGCACAGTATACCATTGCTTTGAGTAAGGTGTGATGTGATGACTCAACCTGAGAATCCTCATTATGTGACTTAAAACTTTTTTGCATCCGAGGATTCTTTATAAGCTGTTAAAAAGAGCCAACCATACTAAGGAGTTGTGCCATAAACAAGTCCTCTTGTTCTTGCTCCTCATCCTTTGGTTCAATGTCGGTTCTAGACGGTGCTGACACCTGTGCACCAATACTCTCTCTTCAGTGTCTATGAGAAAAAGAAGAACTCTCTTCTTCATGAGGGAGTTTTCCTTTGCCTTTATCCATGTCTATCATCTCTCTAACCCTGTAATCTCTGTAAAACCTGTGTGTATGGCCTTTTCACCCAAAACTGTCCGAGCTTAAATTCTTACAAAAAAGAATTCAAATCCCAAGGATGGAACCATGAAACTAGTCTAACTCAAATACTCTCTCTTCGGTGTCTATGAGCAAAAGAAGAACTCTCTTCTTCATGAGGGAGTTTTCCTTTGCCTTTATCCACGTCTGCTATCTCTCTAGCCATGTAATCTCTGTAAAACTTGTGTGTATGGTCTTTTCACCCAAAACTGTCCAAGCTTAAATTCTTACAGAAACGAATTCAAATCCTGAGGATGGAACCATGAAACGGGTCTATGACTCACATAAAGCGGTAGTTCCTTCAATTAACACCTAGTCTTTTCACACACATACACAAATATAAACCTCACTCTCTCGCTCAACACCAGATTGGCCCCGAAGACTAACGCCCCTCTCGGTATTTCTTTATCAATTAAAAGATAGAAAGTTACAAAAATGAAATGTTCCAAAATACATAACTTGTGAACAGTTGGTTTTCATATTTTTTGAGTAAATCCCAGCTGCATAAGGACAGTTCAGCATGACCAAATCAACATCCCTTTTAGGAAAGCATCTTCTGTAACCATAACTCAATGATTCATGTGAAGAATTGCAATCTACAGAACTCTGAATTCATTATTCTTACTGTCAAGATCTCTAAATTCAATGTTCTTACCGTCCAGCATGTCCAAAACAACATCCCTTTTAGGAAAGCATTTTCTGTATCCCTTTTAGGAAAGCATCATTCCAACATTAAAACAGTCCCACAAACAGCACTAAATCAGAGCTGAAAAACCCTTCGATGCAATCAGCCCATCATGCAAAGCATTTCCTCTGAGAAGAGAGAGAGTTGACCAAAGTGAGCAAGCTCTACCTCCGTACGTGAGTCAAAGTCGAAGAAGTACTCTCCATAGCTGATATTCTTCCAACAATCTGCCCTCAGCTCCTCAAAACTTCATCCTCAGCTCTGCCCCTTATGCCTATTACGTTTTTTTAAAATGCTCTCTCTCTCTCCCTTTTGGGAATTTATGCCACATGGCATACATGTAACAATTTTCCCGTTTACACCTCCTAGTCTAAAATTCTCCATGTTCGGTGCACAATTTGACCTCGGCACAGACCAATGAATTAATCCTCGTGCAAAAACGAAGATAATGATGCGAACAAATTTTGGGGTCCAAAAATAGTAACTCTCTCAATTTTAGGGATGGTGACCCTTACATTCCTCAAGTTGTTCTGAGCAACTTTTATCATTGCAACCATATCAAAAAGTATAATGTGGCTCAATTACGGTGAGTTTTATTCCGTGAGCATTCTTACATGTGCATCTTCTGTCTTGGCTAGGCTCATTGTCTTGCACCATCTCCAGTGGCTAAGCACACAGTCGCAAACCACTGGCATTCTATTCTTCACAGTGTCCATTCAATATGGAACTTATCCTAAGGCTCAAACAAACCATTAGTCCAATTTGTCCCAATGGCTACCTCTTCTGGCCATGCAAAGATCCCGGCTTAATCCAAGAGACTTGTGGGGGTAAAAAGCAACAATAACTAAAGAAAAGAAAAAAAAAATTATATAAGTAAATAAGAAAAGCAACTGCAAAAAGTATCACTACCTAGTGATACAAAGCAGTTAAGGCCTAGAGTTATCACTGAAAGTCATGTTCCTCCATATGCATGACACAAAGGTATTGATGCCACGGTCAAGGCAGTGAAGCATTTCTTTTATTGGCTACCTTTGTGGCATGATGTAGAACAGTTTGTTAAGACATGTATCGTATGCCAAAAGGTAAAGGATGATAGGCAAAAGATGCCGAGGCTATTGCAACCCTTGCCTATTCCAAATAGGCATTGGCATATGCAGTCTTCGGGATCAATATGAAAAGACTCATTCTAGCTCAAACGAGGTGATGGAGATTGCCATTAACTACTACAATCACCTTTTCCAGCAAGAGACAGCTTCAGCTAAAGGACAGCGATGTAGACAATACGTCTAGGATCACGTCCCGTCCCTCGTCAAAAAGAAGATGGGATGCTTCCTCCTAACCCCCTTCATAGAGAAGGAACTAGAGGAGGCTTTCCATACACAGGACGGGTAAAAATGCCCAGGAGAGGATGGCCTCTCTAAGGCCTTCTTCACTACCTATTGGGAGGTGGTGAAGGACCCCTTATTGCTGGCCTTCCAGGAAATTTTCTCTTCTCGACGGATGCCAAGGAGTTTTTTGGCAGGTCTTATGAGTCTCCTCCCCAAAGGGGGAGACCGGTTGGAGCTATCCCAGTGGAGACCGATCACCTTGTTGTCAATGGCCAATAAGGCACTGGCAAAGATGATCGGTAGGAGATTCCGCCCCGTGCTTCCAGACATCATTCATGACACAGAGACAGGCTTTGTCCAGGATAGGAGCATCCTAGAAATTGTCTTCACCTTCTTTGAGGCAATAGAGTTGGCCCAATACAATGGTCAAGGATTTTGAGAAAGCCTATGACAAGGTGGACTGGGATTGCTTAGAGGGCACTATGGTGAGGTTGAGCTTCCCCCAGGCATGGATCCGTGGGGTCTCAGCACTTTACAGATCATCCACCAGCAAGGTTCTCATAGGTGGCAAAGAGGGGAGGAGTTTCAACTGGAGAGATCGGTCTGCCAGGGCTGCCCCCTGGCCCTATACATGTTCTTACTCTTTGTAGAGGCAATGTCTCACTTCCTCAAGTCACGTGTGAGCGGGTTACGCGGCCTTCAACTTCCAGTGAGAGAGAAGACGGAGCTATTCGACTCAGTGCAAATGATACAGCACTTTACGTAGAGGACGATGAGTTGATGCTGGAGAGAGTGAGACTGGCTCTTGAGGTGTTCTGTACTGCAGTGGGAGCGAAATCAACTGGCGAAAGTTGGTTGGTTTCCTTCTCTAGCACGGTGTGGGACGTTCACTTCGGATTTAGATGGGTGTGCAGAGGGCAAACCATCCGTTACCTAGGGTTCCATGTGGGACTCGACATCACTCCCACCCAGCAATTTCTTCTAGTCCTTGGCTCCATTCGGAGGAAGCTGACCCACTAGAGTACCGCTCGCCTTTCCCTAGCACGCCAAGCCCTGGTGGTTAACCAAGTTCTCCTAGCGACAGCTTGGTACATCACCTCCTGTTGGTGCTTCGCCTTGTCCTATGTAGTACAACTTCGCTGCCTAGTACGGAACTTCCTCTAGGCAGGGTCAGATGGCTCCAGGGATCCCCGGACAAAGGCGGCGTGGGCGACCATCATCTGGAATCGATCAAAGGGAGGGCTTGGGATCATAGATCCACAGTATCACAGTATGGCCCTCTTGGGCAAGCTAGTAGTTCGTTGCCCCACACCAGGAGGGAGACCTGGAAGGTCCTATTGCAGGAGGGTCTCCAGGAGTGTAGACAGAGGTATGGTGGTGATTGGAGGCCGTCCTTGAGATGGATCTTCACGACAGCCCAGATCACCCCCCCCCCCCCTCCCAGATCCCCCTTCCTACACAATCTGCTTCGTGTGTGCCAGGGCCTCCATAAGGCTGTATTTCAGAGTCCCCCAAGCTGCCAGGAGGAGATAGACCGCCAATCAGTGATTTGGAATTCCCAGGTCAGAGATCGAGAGGGCGTACAGATTGGTGAGTGCCCCCACATCCAGTGGGCTGGATGGCCCGGCTTGTACCATCAGGACATGGCAGGAGGTGTATAGAATGATAGACGAGGAGGTGTTGCAAACGGGCATTAGGTTGCCAACGAGGAGTTGAGCTGAGGAGAAGGGAGATAGAAGCAGCAATACCTCAGGAGTGGCTTGCCCTCCCAAGACGAGAGCTGGTAGAGCCCAGGGAGGTATGGGCCGCCAAGTTTTCACCAGCAGGTATCCCCCTATAGGTGGCAGGTAGAGTGGGAGACACCCCACATCGAACTTTCTTTACTGTATACGGGGGGGGGGGGGGGGGGGGGGGAAGCGTCTGGCCTTTGACGGAGGGCAGCAGGATGAGGGGATAGTTATCCTTCCATGGAGGAGGATTCGAGTGGTTGACCTTCAGGGGAAGACATGGCAGTTGGACCCTTATGTCTTCTGGAAGGAGCTCAGGGAGTGGCGCCTCTGGATTTGGGAGGGCAAGCCACTTGAGTTGGAGTGGCATCCGGGAGAGTGGCTATGGCCGGCCACTGCTGTCGCCAAGAAGCCATCGAGGTTCCTAGAGTACACAACTAGGATTGGCAGATACGTACTGATGCAAGAGAACATGGATTGGGCACCATCGCACAGCAGACACTGGGCGAAGCACAGCATCACGGAGGCTTTCCAACGAACCTTTTGGCGCTGCCTATGAAATAGATGGAGGACACCATATTTCCTATGGCTGGTGGTATATGGAGGCCTGGCAGTGGGAGGTTGGTTAGCTTAGATGCAAAAGTAGGGAGATTGTAAACGTTGCACACAACAGCCTCTGAAGTCCCTAAAGCACTAACTTTGGTCGTGTAAGGCGGCGCA
Source organism: Lygodium microphyllum (assembly GCF_053477565.2). NCBI lineage: Eukaryota > Viridiplantae > Streptophyta > Polypodiopsida > Schizaeales > Lygodiaceae > Lygodium > Lygodium microphyllum. The sequence goes on from NC_141162.1 coordinate 79,151,995, forward strand.
ACTCGTGTGGAAAGGAGCATGCTGCATCCTCCGCCGTATAGCACCCACTCTTGGATATATCTCATGGGGAGCTTTTTGCTGGTAGTCAGTTAGCCAAGGCTGTCACCCTTTCTGTATGAGGCTGGGATGCAAGAAAGGATATTCATTATTGAGGCAGGGTCATGCGCAGTGGTCGATTTGAAGGCTCTACCCGTCCGCCAGGTACTGGAGCCCACAACAGACCACTTTGAGATATGGGAGATCATAGGGAGTCTTATTGAATGGCATATCTGGAAGGCGCAGTGTTAGGAGGTTTTTGGCGGGGAGAGACTTTCAGTACATGTGACTTTAGCAAAGCTCTGGACCTCCATCATCCACTCTCTCCGCGGCCCATTGGGCCAGGTGCAGGGCGAGTCTCGAGCTTGACAAGAGTTCCATTTTCATTTCATGCGCACTTGGAGCGGCTAGCACCTGTTTCTCGTGATGCAGACAGACATCCCCAGATGGTGATACACCCCTCCTCCATGGCTTCTTGCCCCCATCTCCCCCTAGACCACCCTAAGAGGCTTGTATACTTAATATATCTGTGACTCTGCATTAGCTCCAGCTAGTCTGTTAAGCATGAGTACTTTCTTGTATTCAGGTTTTTTCTGAAGTAATATAATTAGCCATCCTTTATTTGCAAAAAAAAAAGATAGGCCTTGGCAAAGCATTGCAATGGACTTTATTTTTGAGCTTCCTAAGACACCTACAGGGAATGATGGGATATGAACTATCATTTGCAGGTTTAGCAAACAAGCCCATTTGGGGAGCTTTCTGCTGGTAGCCAGTTAGCCAAGGCTGTCACCCTTTCTGTATGAGGCTGGGATGCAAGACACGATATTCATTATTGAGGCAGGGTCATGCACAATGGTTGGTTTGAAGGCTCTACCCATCCGTCAGGTACTGGAGCCCACAGCAGACCACTTCGAGGTATGGAAGATCACAGGGAGTCTTACTGGATGGCATATTTGGAAGGCGCAGTGTCAGGAGGTTTTTGGCGGGGAAAGACTTTTAGTACATGCGACTTCAGCAGAGCTCTGGACCTCCATCATCCACTCTCTCCATGGCCCATAGGGCCAAGTGCAGGGCGAGTCTCGAGCTTGACAAGAGCTCCGTTTTCATTTCATGTGCACTTGTGGAGTGGCTAGCATCTGTTTCTCGTGATGCAGGCAGACATCCCCAGATAGTGATACACCCCTCCATGGCTTCTTGCCCCCATCTCCCCCTAGACCACCCTAAGAGGCTTGTATACTTAATATATATGTGACTCTACATTAGCTCCAGCTAGTCTATTGAGCATGAGTACTTCCTTGTATTCAGGTTTTTTCTGAAGTAATATAATTGGCCATCTTTTATTTGCAAAAAAAAAAAAGAGAGACCTTGGCAGAGCATTGAAATGGACTTTATTTTTGAGCTTCCTAAGACACCTACAGGGAATGATGGGATATGGACTATCATTTGCAAGTTTAGCAAACAAGCCCATTTCATTCCAGTGAGAAAGAATACAAAGGTTGATCATATGGCATGATTGTTTTTGCAGCATATCTTTAAGTATCATGGTATGCCAGAGTCGATCATTAGTAAACGAGACCTCCGACTGACCAATTTATTTTGGAAGGGCTTGTTTGAGAATATGGGTACCATGCTGAAATTCTCATCATCCTTCCATCCGCAAATAGATGGTCAGTCTAAGGAAGCAAATTCCACAGTGTTAGATCTTTTAAGGTGCTATGTTTCAGACCACCAGACACAGTGGGAGTAGTATTTGCCCTTGGTTGAGTTTGCTTACAACAACACAGTGCATAGTTCTACAGGCAAAGCTCCATTTGAGGTGCTTGAGGGTGGCAAGAAGATACCACCTATTCTGCAAACTAAGGATAAGACCTTTGAGGCTGATCGTTATGTGGAAAACTTGGATGTAGCCTATGCAAAGATCAAATATGCACTTCAAAGATCCCAAGAAAAGTAAAAGAGGGCAGTTGATCGCCACAGACGTGCTTTGCAATTTGCAGAGGGTGATTATGTATTGCTGCATTTTGAAAAGGCAAGGCTGAAAAAGATGAAAGGAAGAGATAGATTGTATTTGAAGTTGAGTATGAGATACTATGGGCCCTTCCACGTGTTGGAGAAGATCAGCGATGTGGCATATCGGCTGAAATTACCTCCACCTTGGTGGATACACAATGCCTTTCATGTCATTGTGTTGAGGCCTTTTTATGGTGATGTGCCAGAGGATATGCCTGCTGAAATTCAGCCTGAGGTTGAGAAGCTAGATGAGATTTTGGTACCTGAGCAGATTTTGGCACATAAGGAAAGAAAGGTCAAAGGTAAAGTTTCCAAGAGATACTTGGTGAAATTTCAAAATTATTCACCAATGGATGCCAAATGGATGGAAGAGGATCACTTGGCAGACCATCCTCAGTTGTTGCAACTTTACCTAGATGCCTTTCACTTAGAGCCAACTTTAGTTTGGGCTCCGTCAAGTTCAGTAGAGCAAGGATCCGGAGTATTGTCTGATGCTCAAGGGGGAGGTAGCACTTCCCCTCCTCCAGTTATGCACACAGCTCTCGTATGTAGTGGATCTCACATGTATTCAGCATGTATCTAAGGTACTGCGCTGACAGTATGTTTGCCATGAGATTACTACTCAGTGTACTAGTCATTGTGAGATGTATGCTAATGAGTATGAGTTTCACCCGATCACTAGAACTATACTTTTGCATCAACTTATGATCAATTTAGCATGAATTTCGCCTCAATTTTAAGACAAATTGTGATCAGTTTCAGCTTCATTTTTTATCAGCTTGAAAACCATTTATAGTCACTTTTTGGACCCATGAGGCTGTGGGATAGGATTAGGGGGGATCCATGAGGGGTGGGTATGGGGGTTGAGGAATCTCGGGTGGGGTAGCCTGTGATGCCTTTGTGGGTGGTGGAGGTGGAGGTTTGTTATCCTGCTAGGGCGGAAGAGCTGGGGGGGGTACTACAAAGTATTGTGCCGGGGGTCCGTTACTCGCCCTCTTGCTCTCTGCTACCGTGGCCGTGTCTGAGGGGCTAACTTAGGGCCCCCCTGCTGTCTCCCTCACTGTCATCGCTATCAGCATCCACCTACGAGTATACTGGCGGAGCCACCTTGGCTCTGAAGCGTGTACAATCTGTTGCCTAATGCCCAAAGTCATGGCGTCGTATGCACCGCTCAGGCTACCCAGTCACAATAACTTGCTGCCTAAAGGAGTGTCTGCCTGCCTCAATCTCTAGAAACTTAGGTATGTTCTTTGTATCTTTCACAACCACCCGTACCTTCGGGACTCCTGTGGCTGTCACTCCATCCACGAAGGAGGCAAGAAGAACTATGTCGAACCGTCCAAAGTCCTCCGCTAACTGACAATACTCTACTGCCAATCCGAGGAATAGCAGGGTGACCGGGTGTCTCAGAAACTTTTTGTGGGGCGTGAATTCCTCTACTCTGAAGCCACCATACAAGGGAACCATATAGATGACCCCCTTCATGGAGGCATAAGATGAGCTATCCACTAGCTCACAAGTTGCGTCCCCGGAGGTGAGTCAAACCATGAAGATCCCTTGACCCATGAGAACTACCTCCGCGATCTACGCTGTGCCAATGCGTAGCGTGGAGTGAAGCCAATCCCAAAGTTGGGCCTTGGATAGAGAGTGTTCTATGACTTGACCAAAGATTACTATTTCTTTCAGTTCCAACTCTATGGCACAGACGGCTAAGAGTTGTTCCTCAGAGAGGACGATACGCAAGGTGTTTGACTAGGGGGACACTCGTAGAATGCAACGGCGTCTAACCAAAGTTTCCATTGGGCGTTCCTAATGAGGACCTACCAACCAAGCTGCGATGCTAGCGGGGGGAAATGTTGCTACAGACGGAGGGAGCAATTGGGCCGCGCGGGGGGAGAAGGGGGGGGGGGGGGGGTCGATTACTTTGGTCTCTCGCTATTTACAGGCGTTGGTGGTGTAGCAGGTGAGGTAGCAATGTTGAAATGGTAGAGAGGAGGGGACTTCTATCCCAGGTGGTGGCGGCTCACTGGATATTGGTGGCAGTCGCAAGGAGGGGCAGACGTGCAAGTTTTTGGTAGGGAGGGGGACGCAACACGCCATGGGAGGGCATGTGGGAGAGACGGGAGCAGCACGGGGGGCAAGACAGGACAGGGGCCGAGGGCAGGGGGGCAGCGCGAGGGCCCGACGGACAGAGGGGATTGCCTGACGGGAGGGGGAGGCACAGTGCGCCAAGGGGGGGGAAGGGGGGGGGGGGGGGCGTGGGAGAAACGGGGGGTAGCGCAAGGGGCATGACGGCGTCAGCAGTAGCGCGACGGAAGGAACTTCAAAAATGGTATACATGCAGCACGATAACCATCTGACAAAGGCAAACACAGCTTTACTTGGAGGTCTTAACTCCTTGAGCTCCCAAGACTGGCATTGGCAAGGCTACTAGAAGAGTGGTCAGTAAGAGTATGAGGAGACACAAGAAGGGCCACCTTTTCAAAGGAGGATCTTGTAGACGCTTTGATACCCTTGCCCTCAGGCAAAGTGCCCAAGGGATGATGGATTGGACAAGGCCTTTTTGAGCTACTAGGACCTAGTCAATACATTCTTCCAACCTTCCAAGAGATTATGGCATCAAGAGATACCAAGGAAGTTGTTTAAAGGATTGATTCACCTTGTTCTCAAAGATAGTGGATATAGATTGGAGATACTTAGTGAAGTCTGATTACTTTGCTTGGAATTACAATATAATATCCTAGATAAAGCAATAAATCTCAAGTTATTTCTTCTCGTGCTAGAGATCATCTACCCCACCCAAACAAGTTTTGTTCGAGAGCACACTATCCTAAACAAGTTTTTTACTTTCTAGGAATGCACATCACTTGCATGCTCTAAGAGACAAAACCTCATTCCATTACTTTTCAGCTTTGAGAAGGCTTATGACAAAGATCATTTGGAGTTCCTAAAGGGCACCATGCTGAGGATGGGTTTTCTAGAGCAGTGGGTTGAAGGCATAGCAGCCCTTTATTCCTCAATTCATAGCCAAGTTCTCATTGGTGATTCTAGAGGTGACAGATTCAGCATTCAAAGATCAAAGAGACAGGGCTGCCCAGATGTATCGCTACTTTTTCTATCTATAGCAATGACTACTCTTTCTTGAGAAAGAAATCTACATGCATCCGTGGCATCAGGTTTCCCATCCGAAATTTTGAGGAGCTTTTCGATGTACAATTCATTGATGACACAACTGTCTACTCAGATGGAGATGAGGAGAATTTAGGGTCTTAATAGCTATGATGGAGACTTTTTGCAGCCTTAGGAGCTCTTATCAAGTGACCAAAACCTATGGTTTTTGGGTTGTGATACACTCAACAGCAGGATTAGAGGCCATTTGAGAACTTCACTTAGGTTCCCTGAGTGGTGGTGACTACCAGATTCTGCTTGCCACGATATGGTATATTACTTCTTTGTTGGACCTTCCCCAAGTCCTACATTGGCCAACTGAAGCGGCTCATCAATAATCTGATTTCATCATGTGGAAATGGAAGCCCAATGAGGGCTAAAATAGCCTAGAATGTCATCATTCAGCCCAAATCTAGGGGACGTTGGGAATCACAGATCTAGACAATCAAAGCAATGTAGTGCTGATGAAGCTTATAGTGAGGGGCCTTCTTCCAAGCAAGGAGCCATGGAAGAAGTTATTGCTGTGGAGACTATAGGCACTTGCTCCTGCTAATGGAAGACAACGACAGCCTAGCATTCACTGGATTTTCCAGCAAATCCAAGCTACAGGGTTTGGGAGAGGTTTTCAGGTCAGATTTGCAGCTGATATTATCCGAGGTTAAAGATCAATATCTATTCGAATTCACCAGATTACTCCAGTCAATGTTGAAGAGAAGATGAAGTGACCTCTTCTGTTCAACTAGCTATTCAAGTCTGAGATCAGCACATTAGCATTGAGGCATCTCAGAAGAAGGTGAGATAGTAACCTCACCAAAATCCTCAGAAGAACCTTGATCTAGAAACTTTGGCTTTTTGGACACATTACAATCCCAGATTCAACACTTTTGGCACTAACAATTAAGCACCATGACTATTAATGTATTTAGCACATAGTGCTTAGCAATTAAGTCCCAAGACCTCATATCAAACAACAAAAGAGGTTTAAAAACTTGCAAACGAGAGACTAAAAAAATAATTTTGAAATTAAAACCAAGCATATGCTGAGTTCAGTACATACAAGCTGCACTCACTCTTTCAACTGGGATAACATTTCCATTTTCAATCACTTACCCCAAGAGCTGTTTTTGGGCCACCATTCTTGGTTTCAATCAGTTTACCATCTTCAAAAAATCCATTGACGACCTGTTCAAAATTAACATAACTTAGGGAACAACTGATAAATATTTGATTGTCAGGGAAAGTCACAGAGAACTAGACATTATGAGAACATGTAGTATAGAATAGGATTCAGAAAGCATTACCTGTCAAGTAGGGAAAAACAAACATACAGTATATTACATACAGACTGAATCCTTCTTTCATCGGCAAATAAGCACTGAAGGCTACTGCCTTAACAGTTATCTTAATTTGTGTAGGCTATAGCATTTGCAAACATTTAATTATAGCCAACCACCCTACAGCAATCATGCGTGAAAATGATGCTCTCTCAAAGCCTGTTCTAGCACACAATCAATCAAACAGCCAAACTCATTCAGTCAGGGTTTTTAATATACATCTCCATACAAAAGAATCTATAAAATAGGAATTGTAAAAGCACTCTCTTTTTCAATCCTTTCTTCCTTCTTTGCATTTCATCCTTCCCTCCCCCCAACTGTCTTTCTGTTGAAATCAGTCTACTAACCTCTAGTAAGCATCTAAAGTAGCGAGGAGAAAGAGATTTTTGTTGAGTTGAGTGTCTTAAACACAGTAATCTTCATTCCTACACATAGAAATTTACTTTAACCCTTGAGTTTGCCAATCACTTCAAGAGTGCCAATATGGGCCAGAATCATTCCTTTGTGATATAGACTCCATGGTATTCGCATCATGAATTGCTCTGTTTCCAACACAGTCATCCTCTATGAGGAAATTCTGAGTGCAGACCAATGTCAATGCAGAAATCTGTTATAGAGCACTCGGGCAGCAGAATAGATGAAGATGACACTTTTACGCACCAGATCTGGAATGGATCAATGAGGACAAAGGGCTGACAAAAACAGGGAAACAGGCTGGGAATCAACACGCAGTAGTATGAGGGGGCCTAATGAGAAATACAGCAATGCAGCAGCCTAGCAACAGCCTCTAGACGAGGAGAGGTTGGAGAGTTGGCACAAAAGTGGAACAGTAAGGGATAAAGGGTTGAAAGTTGCAATGCACACTCAGTCCCTTTATATAGACTTTCTAAGCCAGTCATATTAATGAAGTGTGGATTTCTTGTGTTGTGACACCACCCCCTCCAAGCCCAAAAGGTGACCAAAGAAAGTAAAAAGAAGGCTTTGGTCCCAACCCAAAAGGTTCCACCCCAAAGAGACCACGGTAGAATGGCGTCACCCAAGACTATCTAGTATCCAAGGACCTACCAGGGTCATAGAGCCCATGGATATCTTCTTTCCAATCACCCAACAGGTCACCCCAATGAAATCCAGACATTAGACCAAGAGTGTCACAGTGGACAGCCCTGGGGTCTGCAATGATTACAAAAGCAATAATGGACTTAGATTTTTTTGTTTTTGTTTGTTTGTTTGTTGTTTCTTTTGTTTGTTCTTTTTGTTATGGTTTAATGTGTGAATTGGCTCACCGTTCATTAATTCATACAAAAGTCAAACCAAAGCACAAAACCAGAGCCAAGGGTTCCAATGGAGAAGTATGATGAGGTGAAGGGGTAGATAAGGAAGCTGGTTGGGTAGCTACTTAAGATCCTAAGTGACCAATGGAACCCCATGATGCTTTGCTCGATTAGTTAAAAAGGAATCATGCTACACAATTCATGGGGTTTCATTTGGAGGGATGCCTACTCTCATAAGTTTTAATATGTTCCAAACACCCAACATATACACACAATGCTAATGCCAACAATAATGCAATGAGGAGCATGCTCATGCAGCAATGTGTCACTTGGACAATGCTGTCATAGGAGAATTGTTCACTTTCCAAGAGCCCGTTTACATAGAAGAATGAAATGCATGATAGATATAATAGGAAGGGATGTGGATGTCAAAGAGAACAAAAACAAGCCGAAACCTGAAATTACCAAGTGGGGAAAGCAACCCCTTCTCAAACCATGGATGTCGATGCCAAAGGGGGAGCAGCTTATGTAAGCTAAGGTATTGAGTACCTAATGAAGATCCTAGAGTAGCCTAATGAGAGGAGAAAGGATGACCTAAAGCCCCAAAATTAAAAGAGCTGGAAGGAGAATCAGCCACCATGGTAGTTGGGATGCACCCAAACTTAGCCTTGAAAGAGGGCTCTTGTGTTGACCAAATGACGTAGGTGTGCCTGAACCTCGACTTCAAAGAGGGTTCCAATGCTAGCAATCCACCACCTAGGAAGAACTAAGAGAGAGAGGTAACCAAAATAGAAAAAGAAGCACCTCGGCAAGAAGAGTGGTGAGGGAATCAACCACCGAGGTAGTGAGGATGTGCCTAAAGTTAGTCTCAAGAGAGGGCTCCTATACCGCCTGCATCAAAGGCTTTCCCGAAACTCAACCTTTGCAGAGGGCTCCAACGCTGCTCAAGAATATGAAGGCTCGTGCATCAAGGGAACATTGAAAGTCCATGCAATTAAACCAAGCAAGAACAACGATATCCTAAATGGTTGGTTCTTAACTCGAACAGAAGTCTGAAATATTAGTGCCAAAGAGAATATGTAGACAGTAGAACAACATACATAAAGAATTATCTTGATATGCTTTATACCTATATGAGAATGCAATGGAAGAAGAGAAAGAAGAATGTCTAAATATTAAGTATGCAGCAAAAGAAGAAACAAGAGGTCTATAACCAACCTTTTGCATATCAATTGTTACCAAGACATATTGGCTCAATGGTTCAAATCAATGTAATAAGAGAAATTAAAAGTTTAGTCGGGTAGCTAGATTGACTAGAAAGCTCAAATGACTAAGACTTTTACACTTAAATAGTCACATTGACTAGAAGCCCATATTATGTGTCATGAGGACGTGAAATTTTAAGATGCTTTGATTAAATTATTAATCAAATGTGCAAGGTTTTTTAAGCACATGTGATGCACATAGCAGATATTCCATAGTAACAAGCCAAGGACCCCGAGGATACAATGGGTGTCAAAGGCAAAAATTGTGATAAGTTATGCCGACTAGGTTTTGGTGGTCTGTTGGTATTAGATGTGACCCTAGACCAATTTATTGGCCACTAATGTCAATGGTGACATTAGAGACTAGGCATTAATTAATTAATTGATTAGTACTAATCTAAGGGCTGATAACTGCTCATGAATACTTTGAATACAAATTGGCCTAGCCAATTTAATTATTGGCTGGTAAAATTAAATTATTGAGCACTAAAATAATTATTAAACTAATTTTCAGAATTAATATTCTGAAAATCAATTTAATAAGTTGGATAATGCCAAAAATAGAGTTAAAAGGCTGTCACTTGGCAAAACTTGCCCATGCAAGTGGCATAAACGTTTGTAGTCACTAGGGATCAATCCTACAATATGTGATAGCACTTTTAGAGCCCTCTAGAAACAGGTGATAGCAGCCCAAGGTCTTTCTGGTGCAAATCACAAAATAGAATTACAAGGCTGTCACTTGGCAAAAATTGCCCATGCAAGTGGGATAAACATTTGTAGCCACTAGGGATCAATCCTATAATACGTGATAGAACTTTTAGAGCCCTCTAGGAGTAGGTGATAGCAGCCCAAGGTCTTTCCAGTGCACATCACAGCATACAAAAGGGGCAACAATCTTTTTGGTAATCCTAACCTATGGGTGACAACTTCCATGGCTATTTAAGCAAGGCAACAAGAGTTTTTCAATGTTTCTCGCGATGAAACTCTAAAATTTCTCCCTTTACAACATTCTCTCTCATCTCCCAATCATCTCTCAAGTTATCTCAGCATTTTCCAACAGCTTAAGCCATCAGAGAAAGAGATTCCAATCAATCTTTGCTGTAAACCCTAAATGGAAATTAGGATTTTGACAGTCGCCTCGAAATGTGTGCTCAAAATTGAGAGTCTAGGATTTGAATTCCAACAATTAAAATTGAGAAATTTCAGGGAGATTCAAGAGACCAACAAGCCAAATGTCAAATTTGGGGCTAAATTTGTCTTTGAAGAAACAAGGGAAAGGCCAATCCCCAAGCAAACCAAGGGGCAAATCGGTTTGGAGGCTTACTACTCACTTGGATTAGTAAAGGAGATCAAAGGATCTCAGTTGTACTCCTTTCGTTTGCGATATAAGTTACATTGCAATGGTCCAAAGTATGAGAATAAGAATGTCTCCTTATGCATGTGGTGCTCTTAGCATGTTATGTACATATGAGGGACTAGTCAACTCGATGCAATGTTGCATATTAGTTTCACCAATCAATGCAATGTCGATGGAAGAGGATGACTTGGCACACCACCCTTAGTTATTGCAACTTTACCGAGATACTTTTCAGTTAGAGCAAACTTTGGTTTGAGCTCAATCAGGTTCAACAGAGCAAGGATCCGGAGTATTACCTAATGCTCAAGGGGAAGGTAGCACTTTCACTCCTCCAGTTGTGGATAGCTCTCGTATGTAGTGGATCTCAAATGTATTTAGCATACATCCAAGGTACTCTGTTGACAGTATGTCTGCCATAAGGCTACTGCAGATGAGTATGAGTTTCATCTAAGCACTGAAACTATATCTTTGTATCAACTTATGATCAGTTTGACACCAGTTTTTGCCTCAATTTTAAGAAAATGTTCTGATGAGTTTCAACTCTTCCTTTAATTAGATTGAGAACCGTTTATGATTACTTTTGAAATCAGTTTTTGATCACTTTTTGGATTAATTACAGTTGTTGCAATGAATTTGTGATCAGTTTGGAATCACATTTGCACAATTTGTGATCAATTCTCATATTAACAAATGATCGCTTTATACCCAATTTTCAATGGTTTATAGCCGGTTCCATGGACAGCAACATGTTAGTAAATGCCATTGACAATTTCAGCCATCATTTATGCTAAGAATATGCTTTACCATGCTTTAAAAGTCACAACTGTTCAGAAACATGAGTTATGGCTACATCAAATGGATCTCTAGCAACAATTTTCGACTAATTTTCAATTTTATATTATATATATAATGGTTGGAAATTTTCAATAGATTTGGGGCACATTGCATGGTTGGACAACAATGCCCAATGTTGTGACTGTGATACCTTATGGAAATTCTAGTGCAATGTACTTTTCCTTTGGCACAATGCAGTGCAATCAAGGACAATTGCAACAATTTCAAGGGGTAGGTCACAAGGACCTCAGATTTTAAGATGCTTTAATCTTGCTGATAACATTTAATTAAATTATTAATCAAATGTGCAAGGTTGTTTAAGCACATGTGATGCACATAGCAAATATTCCATGGTTACAGGTCAAGGACCCCGAGGATACAATGGGTGTCAAAGGCAAAAGTTTTGTAGGTTATGCCGACTAGGTTTTAGTGGTCAATGGATATTAGATGTGACCCTAGAACAGTGGTTTGATTAATAATTGACAGCGGTGATACTAGGGACTAGAATTAATTGATTAAGTATGATTGCACAATGCAGTGCAATCAAGGACAATTGCAAGGATTTCAAGAGGTAGGTCTGTCACAAGGACCTCAAATTTTGAGATGCTTTAATCTTGCTAATAACATTTAATTAAATTATTAATCAAATATACAAGGTTGTTTAAGCACATGTGATGCACATGGCAAATATTCCATAGTTACAAGTCAAGGACCCTGAGGATGGAGTGGAAGTCAAAGGCAAAAGTTCTAATAAGTTATGCTGACTAGGTTTTAGTGGTCAATGGATATTAGATGTGACCCCAGAACAGTGATTTGATTAATAATTGCCAGTGGTGACACTAGGGACTAGAATTAATTGATTAATTGATGCCAATCTAAGAGTCAACAAAGGTAGGGGACCACTTCAAGTTGCAAATGGCCTAGCCAATTAAATTATGGATGGATACATTTAATTTTGGGTAGGGTCAGAAGCATAGAATTTAATTTTTAAATTTTTAACATTTTAAAAACTAATTAAATGATAGTATAATACTAGACAGTGAGTTTAGAAGACTGCCACTTGGCAAAAATACCCATGCAAGACTAAAAAACATTTTTAGAGGTTGCAAAGAGGCATTCAGTGCATTCAGTCTGCAAGAAAGAGAGAGGAGATGTTGTTGGTCTGATCTACAACCATTGGAGAATCTTCTAAGGTAGCTCTAGGCAGGAGAAGACCAATCAGTAGCAAGCAGCAGCAATTTGAGGCTTCATGGAGTTTGCGACAGCAAAACTGATAGTTGGCCACAACAAATTCTGGCATCCCTAGCAATAGGTCATAGCTCCTGGGCAATATTTGATAGGTTGCAATCAATTTGAAGGCCTTTATCGAGAAGAATTCTTGAATTTCTCTCTTTTGGCATTCTCTTACCTTCTTCACCTTATACTTAGTCAATCTCAGCATTTCTCAACCTTTGGAATCAAATCTCAATCAAATTTGGTGGATAGCAAAGATATCTCTGCTGTGAACCCTAAATTTCTGCAAAAATTAGGGTTTCATAGCCAACTTGAGACCCGTGCCAATTGGTAAAGGCATCATACACTAAATTCGACACCTGAAATTTGTGTAACTGTCAAGGAATTCAGATGCCGACCCATTCATTGTAATTTGGGGCAAGATTTGGTCAATCGATGGTTCCATATGTGCAAGTCTTGGGTGAAAAATCAAAGGGCAATTGGCTTGAATTAATTGCTGATTGTTGCTACAACAAAGAGACTTTTTGAAACAGCAAAGGAGACTGTGAAACTTGGGTTTTACACATTCCATTAGCAATCAAGGGATCCAATGCCCAAGATTATTAAGGTAATTTGTGCATTTCAACTTATATTCATTTGTTGATTGTTATAGTTAAGTACTTAATCATACAATTAGTGCCCTTTCCAAGAAGAAAAGTTGCTTTTATAATGAGTGGTTTCAGAAAGTAAAACCAGATGACTAAGACTTTTATACTTGGATAGTCACATTGACTAGAAGCCCATATAATAAGTGGTTTCAAAAAGTGAAACTAGAAGCTCACGATCAAAGAAACAAATCATGAACCAATGAACCTATATAATGAAGCTCTCTAGAATCTAAATTTGGTGACTCTTTTTAGGAGGTTACTATTTTTGAAAGTTACTCAAATGGAAATTCTATTCATGTCAAAAGCTTCGGAATTTCACAAGGAACAATTTTGTCTTCAATTACTATCTCAAATTCTTAACCCTTTGAGAGATTTCTTAGAGTAGAAGATTTAGAAACTTCTTTCTCTAAAAAAGTGAAATGTGACATCTAAAATAGGACATATGTCATTTTGAAGAGACAAATGTCCCTACACTTATCATTTTCAACAACCACTTGTCATTTGTAACCTCTACTTTTCACTTTTGAAAGCCCAAGATCTACATATTGAAGATCTCTCTTCATTCAAATAAGCTCTCATACTGAAATTTCAGCCACATGCTTTGTACTTTCCTATCTATCTCTTATCCAAGAAGTATCTTCTACTTAGCTTGTTCTAATCCAAGCACTGAAGAAGAAAATCAGCTTGCTTCCCAAAGTATACAAAAATTAGGATTTTGAAATCTCTGATTTTCAAAATTTCAGCAAATCAACTCTTTTGTATATGATTCAGACACTCAGTGCCTATGGTTTCTTTCAATAAACACTTGTAAAAGAGAAGGAGTCAGTTTTCCTCTCAACGTGATGTCCACTCTCTCTCTCTCTCTCTCTCTCTCTCTCTCTCTCCTAATTTTCATAGTGATGGTTGATTAAGTTCAAAGTATTCACCTATCATTCGAGAATCCATCTAAGCAATGACTTCAAAGTCTCATCATACACAAGCTATCGTCTCTTGTCCCAAGAATCCCTCCATGGAGAAGGGCAAGGAGAAAGTCAAAGAACCAGCTATTTCCATGGTAGCTGATGTTGAGATATTTCCAATCACACCTACTGTAGCCTCTTTGTATGAGGCAGTTTAGGCTAAGGATATGCAAGCTACTTTATCCCATAGGCACAAAGAGAGAGACTGCTACCCATCCAACTATAAAGCATTGTACTTGACTACCACTTTTTCATATATGATGAATGCAATATCATGATGCTTTCCCATTTCAATTAGTGTCTTGGTCATTGTAGCCTTATACACAAGATTGTGTTTATGAGTCCAAGTCTCAATCTTGGAACCTAATTCACTTGTGTCACAAGTCAAGTCTTTGTCTATCTCATCATGAGCTTAATCTTCATCTTCCATCCACCATAGCTCTTGCCATGCTCTAGATTCCACAACTTTTGACATGGTATTAGAGCTCAGCTAAGCATGGCACTACCTCTCTGGTCTCTTCTCACCTTTGATCATCTCTGCCCAGCTCACATCCAGCTCAGGACTTCATCTTCATCTTCACCTTGGGTCTGCCATAGCCAAACAGCACATACCTCTGTTAAAGCTTCTTGATCTCCTCATCTAGGCTATAACTCTTGAAGCCTTCTTCTAGGGATATCTCCCCTAGGTCAAAGCGCAACCATTCATCACATCACAACTCGACATTACTCATCGCACGCTTCAGCATTGCGTGTTTTCCAAGTCGTTGCGTATTTGCACCTGCAGTCCGTTCGTACGCACTGTGCAATCTGTACGTGCAACGATCTTGTCCAAGATTATAGGGTTTTGGAAGCCCATTAGCCAAGCTTCATTTCCATATAAAAAGTTTTGAAAATGATCTAGTATACACTGCACACGAGCAGAAAAACCAGGACTGCCCAGAAACCCTATAGTTGGCAACCATAGCCAACTTCTCAAAGCTTTATCTTTACATCATTTTCTCTCTCCTGCCACTCAACAAAGCTTCTGTCACTCGGATCTGAGCAAACACTTGCCCATCAAGTCATCAAGGAGGGAAATTTGAGAAGACTTAGAAGGTTTTGAGACGACATCAACACCAAGCTCTTCATTGCTACAAGTCTCAAGCTCATTTTCCACTATATTCCCTTAGCTCAATCTTTGTATTGCCACTCAAAGATCTGCTGCAACACTCAAGATTTCAGCAAAGGACCCATTGAAATCAGCAAGGGAAGAAAGAAATCAAGCTGCTTAAGCCAAGCAAAGAGCCAACTCAATAAGAGAATCAGCATTAACACCAAGCTCATCAAGATAGTATCTCTTGATACTAAGTGCTTCTTGGCACTTGTGCTCTTTAGCACATTCAAGTTCAACTCTTTGCTAGTCATTTCGAGCTGATATCCTATCATGGGAATTTCAAATAAGAAAATTTTTATATGGCTATTTCCAACAAAGAGTAACATTACTCTTGTTGCTCATTTCAAGCACATAGAAGATGTGCTTGTCTTACTAGCAGGGAATGATGGAGTTGTGAGCATTCAAGTGCTCTCACTATTTGAAGAAATGCCTCCTATCTTGGGAATAGTGCAAGAGATTAAAGTCATTTCCGCTGCCTCAAAGATAACGATATCTTTGCTTGAGGGGGACATGGACATAAAGACTAATGCAACTGTTGCAAGCAAAGTCAATGAAGAAAAAGAACAGGAGGACCTAGAAGAAGAGAACCAAAAGATCAAAGTAGTGGACACTGAAGCTGCAAGCAAAGTGAAGAACAAGTGCAGGATCAAAAAGAGCAAGCTGGACTACATCGACAAGGACAAGAAGACCTGCAATGAACAGAAGATCTATGCCAAAAGAAATGCTGAAAACTGCAAGGGCCTAACGATCCTTGACCCAATTTTCTACTAGACTTTTTTTCAGCCTTGTAATGCCGAGCCCAAATGCTTCTGACATAACCTTGTAAACTCCTCATGTAGTCATGTACTACCACTGTACACTTTTTGAGGCCCTTGTAACAGCCTCTGGATGTCCACCATATTTGTGGTACCCACACTCATCCCTTTTTATGACAGCCTTTGGTGTTTTGCCATGTTTATTGTCACAACTCTATAGAAACAGAATTTCTATCCTTTTTCATTAATTTATCTATATAATGATTTATTAAATTTATTTCCTTTGCACTAATTAGATATAAAGAAAAGTGCATTGGAGCTGGCCACTGATGAGTGGTCACAGGTTATGGTGGACCCACACGGTGGGTTAGAGAAAAGATAGTTCACACTTCCACCTATATGACCCGATTGGGCGCCTGTGACTAGAACTCACGCATATCAGGGTTAGACTCGCACACAGAAAGGATTGATGCCTTGAAGTGTGGGCTAGATCCACCAGAACAGACAGTTACAATCAACAAGATGGCATGATCATGAAATGCTTGTATAATGTGCATGTGTGGGCTGAAAGCTTGAAATGCACATTTCTTTGCATAGGAAAGTCACATGAAGATTCAGATACCATTTTTGCGATGTACACGGAAAAAGCTTTCATATGATACCCATATTGGGGAGGTCCCTAAATTCTAGGAGATCCCTAAATTTTAGGAGATCCCTAAATTTTAGGAGCCTCGAATTAGCCTAAAAATGCTAGTCCTAAAAAATAGGGATGTCATTCTAAAAATAGTAAGTTCTATACTCTGACTGTGCTTACTAAATTTGGTTGTTTCTATTCTTGACAGTATTCAACCCAAAAAGGAAGGCCATAAAGAAGAGACAAGTGTCAAGACACTTGTCACACAAGTTTTCAAGTGTCCCACCACTTGTCACATCTCATGACATGTGGCTGGACACTTGTCTTGTGCTACTCCACTTTCCCCTTTTGTACTAGCTCTCCCCTCTCCTATAAATAAGAGCTCGTTTTTCTTCATTGAGCATCATTTTTCTTTGTTGTAAGCTCATGTACAGCACCCACAGATAGCCAGAAACTGGCCCCATCCATCCCCATCATCATCCCCCACTTCTCCATTATCAAATTCCTCCATATTCCCTCTTCTATCATTGTTGTTTTACAAGACAGCAAGCCTGTAAATTCATTACAGCACCTCCTTCTTGAGCTCTTTCTTCCATTTTAGCTACAAGAAGCAAGCTCTATCCCTGTATTGCTGATCAACGATGGAGAAAGGCTGAATTCCCATTTTTCTTCTCTCATACTGTAAAGAAATCAGTTCTTATCATTGCATAATAGATAATGCATGTGTGTTTGTACATCTTTGCATGATCTTGTGAGTGAGAATTACTTCTTCTCACTCTCAGGTTGATTGTAACTAAGCTCTTCCCTAAGGGACTTGGGTTGAGCAGAAATACATTCCTTCGGGGGGGGTTGCCCATCTTCAACCCTCAATCTTGTCTCCATTACTTTTACATTTTTATGGCTGTAATTTTGTGAGTAATTTTCATTTTCAGCTTTAAGTGTTCATTCTCTTTTATATTAAATCTCGAAAACAAGCAAATATCATAATTGTTAAGCATACTACGTTGTTCGGGGCGTTTACAATGGTATCAGAGCTTTGGCTCGATCCTCACCCCCAACACTGGTAGTGCTTACAACTATAAGTTTGTTTGTTTTCAGCCCTTGCATTGAGTGCGTGAGCATATTTTTTTTTCTTTAGTCTCAATGGATCAATCGAGTGCTATCCTTCAAGCCATTCAAAGTCTTAGAGAGGAGAATCAGCAAATTCGTGAGCAACTTCTCAAACTAGAAAAAGTTGAGAATCCCAAAGAATTCAAGGAAAGAAGCCCATCTACTTCAAGGAGACAAAGCCATACCAATGAAAGGAGCCGATCAAGAAGTCCAACTACTTCTAAGAGGCAGTCCCATTCTACTTCAAGACAAAGAAAGAGATTGCGTCGAAGCTCATCCTCTTCTTCAAAGTCATCTGGCGCCTATTCTGATGGATCCTCTTCTAGTAATGAAGAGTCACACCCTTCTCGTGGAAGACCTCATCATCGTCAAAGGCGTCGACATTCTTCACCCTCGTCTCCATCTTCATCCCCATCAAGCACTTCATCATCTTCAACCTCAATATCCGAGCATGGACGAAGGCATAAGAAGAAGAAGAAGACTAAGTCACTATCTCAACTTGAAAAGAAGATCAAGTTCAGTATGTATGATGGTTCCCGAAATCCTGATCTTCTTCTGAAGTTTATTCGTCAATTTCAAATTTTGTATGGTCGTGACAAGTATAAAGAAAAAGAAAAGATTAAGTTTGCAGCTTTACATTTAACCGACTTAGCCCATACTTGGTGGACGGGGTTGGAATATGATCATGCTGCCCCAAAATCAAGGCGGTCCTTTGTTCGCCTGATATAAAGCCAATTTCTTCCTGTTCATTTCAAAAGAGATGTAAAAATGGAATAGGATCGGCTTTGGCAAAGGAAAAATGAGTCACTTGGTGACTATACCAAGAGATTTTGGGAGCTACTTTTGAAGGTCCAACATTTCAAGAAGATCAACAGTTCGGAAAAGCTTAGGAAGTTTCAAGGAGGTTTGCATTTTAAACTTCGTACTGCTCTTAATCATTATCATTGTTCTAGTCTCAGGGAACTCATTGACCATGCTGAGACATGGAAAATGGAGCACAATGGCAACAAAATCATTCCAAAAGAATGATAAGAAGAGAGTAGCTGATGATGAGGAGTATTCAGCCCCAAATGAAGGACAAAAACAGTGGCAAAAGCAGCCATCAAATCAAAAGAAGATGAAGCCCTATGCGCCTCCCAATGCTCCTCAATTTCGCTCCAATCTATACCCACAAGCAAAGCAATTTTCCGAAGAAGAAAAGCAACGCTTCATGAAAGAAGGGAAGTGCTTTAAATGTGGACAAACAGGCCACATAGCGAAGCAATGTCCAAACAAGGGACAAAGCAAGGTTTCTGACAACAAGCCTAAGTCGCCAGTGAAAATCAATGCTATCAGTGATGTAGTTGCAAACACAACTCACACTCCAGAGACGCGTAAATTATTAAAAGCTTGGGGACAGTTGCAAGGTAAGCAAGCACTATTCTTGATAGATCTTGGGGCGAATGAAAATATTATTTCCTTGCAATTAGCTAAAGAGCTTGGATTAAAGAATGAAGAGATGGACACTCCGGTAGAAGTTCGCCAAGCTTTAAATGTTGATGAAGGTGACACAATGAAGACTGTGATACCCTACATTGGCGAGCTCAAGTTTCAAATTCAAGGCTACAGTGACGAAGATACCTTCTATATCGGAGACCTTGATGGTTGCGATGTGATTCTTGGCATGCCCTGGAATCATAGAATAGATTCAACCATCTTCTCTCAGAAAAAGAAGGTAGAACTCACCAACAAAGGCAAGAAGTACGAGATCCAAGCTGGAGTTTCTGGAGACACCATACCTATGGTAAGCCATATGCAAGTCTCTAGAGCAATTAAGGATTGTGTTCAATGTTGTCTGCTTTATGTCACTGATGTAAAAGATAATATGAATGCTGAAAACCAAGAGCAACTTCAGCTCTTGGAAAAGTATAAAGATTGTTTTTTGGAAGATCTTCCTTATCAACTTCCCCCAGAAAGGCCAGAAGACCATCATATTGATATTATCCCGGGCAGTTCTCCTCCTAATATAGCACCATACCGTGTGAGCCGTCCTCAACAAGAAGAAATCAGAAAGCAAGTCGAAGACCTAGTCAACCGTGTGCTAATTAGGCCAAGTAGCTCACCATTTTGTTCACCGGTTCTTCTTGTTCAAAAGAAAGATGGCACATTCAGGATGTGCATTGATTATCGAGCCCTCAACAAAATCACCGTGAAGAATCAGTTTCCTATTCCCAGAATTGACGACATTTTGGATCGTCTAGGAGGCTCAAAGGTTTTCAGCCGCATTGATTTAAAGAGTGGTTATCATCAAATTAGGGTAATACCACAAGATGTACACAAAACTGCTTTGCGCACTTCATACGGTCTTTATGAATTCTTGGTGGTTCCTTTCGGATTAACCAAAGCACCAGCCACCTTTAATCGAATGATGGAGCGCATCTTTAGAGAGCATCGACAATATGTCGGTACTTTCTTTGATGATATTCTTGTCTTTAGCAAGAATGAAGAGGAGCATCATCAACACTTGGAAATTGTTCTACAATTACTACAACAAAATCAACTCTTGGTAAATGGTAAAAAGAGTGAATTTTTCATGCATAAAATAAATTACCTTGGGCATGTCATCTCTTTTGAAGGGATTCAGATGGATCCTGAAAAGATCAGGATAATCCAAGAATGGCCTCATCTTCGTGATGTACATGAGGTGCGATCGTTTCTTGGCTTATGTTCTTATTACCGCCGCTTCATCAAGCATTTTGCACATATGGCTTCTCCACTTCATGACCTTACAAAGAAGAAGATTTCTTTCCAATGGAAGGAAAAAGAGAAGGCAGCCTTCACAAGGCTGAAAACAACTCTTACTTCTGGACCTGTTCTTATCATTCCAGATCTGGTAAAACCATTTGTGGTGGAAGCACATGCTTGCGGTGATTGTATTGGTGCAGTGCTAAATCAAGAAGGCCATGCCGTAGCCTTTGAAAGCCGCCGTCTAAATGATGTGGAGAAAAGGTATGACATTTATGAAAAGGAGCTCTTAGCAGTGGTTCATGCTTTAAGGATATGGAAACATTATCTTTTAGGCAATGAATTCCTTATTAAAACCGATCATCAAAGCTTGAAGTATTTCAAGACTCAAAAGCATTTGCAGGAGAAACATGCAAGATGGGAAAATTTCTTGTCTATGTTTCATTTTCAAATTATGTACACTCCAGGGAAACAAAATGTAGTTGCTAATGCACTTTCTAGAGTGCCTCGCATTGCAACTATTACAGTGGCTCATCATGAAGATTTTCAAACGATGAAGAATACTTATGATGAAGATACTGATTTTGCAGCAATTTGGTCAAATTTACAGCAGGGAGGTTCTCATCCAAATTATTCCATCAAAGATGGTTACCTTCTCATGAACAATCGCCTTTGTGTCACTCTTCCTGTTCGACAAAAGGTGCTTAAAGAAAGTCATGAACCCCCTTATGCAGGGCATAGAGGGAGGGCAGCCACTCTAAGTGCAATTGAGTGCTACTTTTATTGGCCAACATTACGAAAAGATACACATAACTTCATTGAGGCTTGTCTGGTATGCCAAAAATCCAAATATGATAGGCAGAAGATTCCAGGATTGTTGCAACCTCTTCCAGTGCCCAAAGATCTATGGAAATCTATCACAATGGATTTCATCTCAAGTATTCCAAGAACACCTCAAGGTCATGATATGATTTGGGTCATAATTGATAGATTCAGCAAACAATCACATTTTATTCCATGTCATAAAACATTGAAATCCGCACAAGCTGCAAGACTTTTCATTCAACATATCTTCAAATTACATGGTATGCCTTCTGAGATCATTTCAGATAGAGACTCCAAATTCACAAGTAACTTTTGGCGTGCTTTATTTGAGAATTTGGGAACCACTTTAAAGTTCTCCTCAGCTTTTCATCCTCAAACTGACGGCCAAACAGAGGTGATGAATCTCACTCTTTTGGATATGTTGAAAGCTTATGAACATAAGTCACAATGGGAGAAATATCTTCCATTATTGGAGTTTGCTTACAACAATACAGTGCACTCATCCACAGGGAAAGCTCCAAATGAAATAGTACAGGGTAAAGTGATTCCTCCTCCAATTATTCGCACTAAAGATAAGATTTTTGCTGTTGATGAGTTTGCTTCAGATTTAAAAACAACAATGGATCAAGTTCGAGCCACTATCAAAGTTGCGCAAGAGCGACAAAAGAAGCAAGCAGATAAACGAAGAAGACCTTTGGCTTTTGAAAAAGGTCAATATGTCTTGCTAAAGTTTGATAAAAGCAGGCTCAAACAAGGTTCTGGTCAAAATTCATCTTTTCCAAAGCTCTCCAGTAGATACTTTGGACCCTTCAAAGTGATTGAGAAAATAAATGAAGTTTCTTATCGACTTGAGCATCCTACTCATTGGAAAATACACAATGCTTTTCATGTAAGTTTGCTAAAACCTTACATAGGACCAGAACCAAAGGAACCCATTACTAAAGATCCCCCAGAAGTTGAAGAAACAGAGCAACTCTTGGAACCTGAAAAGATTTTGTTTCTCAAGGATCGAACCACGAGAAGTGGCCTTGTGACACGAAAATTCTTGCTAAAATTCAAGAATCTACTCACCACAGATGCACAGTGGGTAGATGAAAAATTCATGAAGGATTACCCAAATATTCTACAACAATATCAAGAAGATTTTCAGCTGAGGACAGCTGAATAAAAGCCAGAGGGCTGTCACAACTCTATAGAAACAGAATTTGTATCCTTTTTCATTAATTTATCTATATAATGATTTATTAAATTTATTTCATTTGCACTAATTAGATATAAAGAAAAGTGCATTGGAGCTGGCCACTGATGAGTAGTCACAGGTTATGGTGGACCCACACGGTGGGTTAGAGAAAAGATAGTTCACACTTCCACCTATATGACCCGATTGGGCGCCTGTGACTAGAACTCACGCATATCAGGGTTAGACTCGCACACAGAAAGGATTGATGCCTTGAAGTGTGGGCTAGATCCACCAGAACAGACAGTTACAATCAACAAGATGATCATGAAATGCTTGTATAATGTGCATGTGTGGGCTGAAAGCTTGAAATGCACATTTCTTTGCATAGGAAAGTCACATGAAGATTCAGATACCATTTTTGCGATGTACACGGAAAAAGCTTTCATATGATACCCATATTGGGGGGGTCCCTAAATTCTAGGAGATCCCTAGATTTTAGGAGGTCCCTAAATTTTAGGAGCCTCGAATTAGCCTAAAAATGCTAGTCCTAAAAAATAGGGATGTCATTCTAAAAATAGTAAGTTCTGTACTCTGACTGTGCTTACTAAATTTGGTTGTTTCTATTCTTGACAGTATTCAACCCAAAAAGGAAGGCCATAAAGAAGAGACAAGTGTCAAGGCACTTGTCACACAAGTTTCCAAGTGTCCCACCACTTGTCACATCTCATGACATGTGGCTGGACACTTGTCTTGTGCTACTCCACTTTCCCCTTTTGTACTAGCTCTCCCCTCTCCTATAAATAAGAGCTCGTTTTTCTTCATTGAGCATCATTTTTCTTTGCTGTAAGCTCATGTACAGCACCCATAGATAGCCAGAAACTGGCCCCATCCATCCCCATCATCATCCCCCACTTCTCCATTATCAAATTCCTCCATATTCCCTCTTCTATCATTGCTGTTTTACAAGACAGCAAGCCTGTAAATTCATTACAGCACCTCCTTCTTGAGCTCTTTCTTCCATTTTAGCTACAAGAAGCAAGCTCTATCCTTGTATTGCTGATCAACGATGGAGAAAGGCTGAATTCCCCTTTTTCTTCTCTCATACTGTAAAGAAATCAGTTCTTATCATTGCATAATAGATAATGCATGTGTGTTTGTACATCTTTGCATGATCTTGTGAGTGAGAATTACTTCTTCTCACTCTCAGGTTGATTGTAACTGAGCTCTTCCCTAAGGGACTTGGGTTGAGCAGAAATACATTCCTTCGGGGGGGGTTGCCCATCTTCAACCCTCAATCTTGTCTCCATTACTTTTACATTTTTATGGCTGTAATTTTGTGAGTAATTTTCATTTTCAGCTTTAAGTGTTCATTCTCTTTTATATTAAATCTCGAAAACAAGCAAATATCATAATTGTTAAGCATACTACGTTGTTCGGGGCGTTTACATTTATGGTGTGCCCACAGTTTGTAGGTGTTGCTCTCACTAAAGCCTCTACACACTTTGTACTTTCTGGTTGTGATTGAGGAGGGGTGTTGAGATATTTGCAATCACACCTACTGTAGCCTCTTTGTATGAGGCGGTTTAGGCTAAAGATATACAAGCTACTTTATCCCATAGGCATAGAGAGGGAGACTGCTACCCATCCAGCAACTATAAAGCATTATACTTTACCACTTTTTCATATATGATGAATGCAATATCATAATGCTTTCCCATTTCAGTTAGTGTCTTGGTCATTGTCAGTCTTACACACAAGATTGTGTTTATGAGTCCAAATCTCAATCTTGGAATCTAATTCACTTGTGTAACAGGCCAAGTCTTTGTCTATGTCATCATGAGCTTAATCTTCATCTTCCATCCACCATAGCTCTTGCCATGCCCTAGATCCCGCATCTTTTGGCAGCTAAATCTCCAAATATGCTTTTAGCAAAAGAAAACAATGCTAAAAGAGAATTCGAGCCTGGAGAGAAAAACGTCAAGTTTTATATTTTCTATGATAAGAGAGATTCTAAAAAAGTTGTCTATTACTAGACAATTTGATGCTACTTTTTAGTGGTGAAGATTATACAAAAAAATCAAATATTAAAATGGTTAAAATGCATTTAAATGATGTTGCGTTAAATTGGTGGCTCAAAGTTCTTCAAACGGAAAAGAAACCCAAGTCTTGAAAAGAGTTTAAAGAGATAGCCCAAGATGCCGCCTTAGAAGTGAAAGGACTACATATGCCATGGATACTTGGTAAAACCTCAAAACAAAAACCACAAAGAAAGAATACCAAGATATTTGACCGACAGAAGTTGGATAAATAAAAACCAAAGCATAAGAATAGAGATACACGACCTTCGCCATCCAAAAAGAAGCTAACATATTAGCACTTAGCAGAGTACACAAGAAAAGGATAATGTTTCTCTTGTGGAGAAAAAGGACACATGGCAGCAACCCCATAGACTTGTGCTTTCGTATCTTTCTAAAGTTGTGGTCAAGGTAATTTTTGGTTTTTAAAACAATGAGTGATTCCCCAAGTGAGTGCGCTTGTTAACTTATACTAGATCATAAAATTCTATTCGTGTCAACTAATCTTGATTCTTCAACACGCAGAAAAAGAAGGGAAGGTCTATTGATATTTTGAACGCTTATGTTTCTCATCCTTGTTATGCATTACGTATTCAATCTTCAGTAAGAAAGAATTGCAGAGTTCTCTTCTATATCTCACTGGGAAGAGAAATGCAGCTCATCCATTGACAACCAAATCAATATAGATTCCCAACCCCTATAGAAACCAATATCCTAATATGACAAATGGGACTACAATATTTTGTTAATCGTGGAATTCTTTTCATGAAATGAAATTTCTCAAAGAGAATCAAAAGATTGCAAGTGACACAAAAGAAATGAGGGAGAAAAATGAAATTTCTTCTTAGTCAAATCCCCTTGGGTCAAAGTTGAAGCTCAGTACATTTGGATGAAGCGTAAAGGTTTTCTTCCCGGTTTAGAACTAGAGAAAGTTTCCCAAATCATGACAATTTCTTGAAGCATGCAAATCCCTCAACGTATGCCGCAATTTGTTTTGGTTCCATGATGAATCTCATATCAATATTTCTCCAATGAGTTTCTCAACTCTGCATTAGTCTCTTCCCCTTCGATAAGGAAAAGACATTCAAGAAAGAGACTTTCAGAGTATAATCAATCGTTATCAATCTTCTCTTAGAATTCCAATATGTTTCTTCTTTGTCCTCCAATTCTTTACTAGAAGTTTCAGGCATATTCCGATTCCTAATACCTGCCATTCCACAACGAACGGAAGGTTTCAATCCACGACTTTCTTTTTCTTCGTGGATTGAAACAAATCTACGACTAACAGAAATAAGCAAAAGCTTTATTATATTTTGTCATTCTATGAATTTCTTCCCTCTTTCTACCGCACTACAAGAATTTCTGGCAGCATCCATTGATTCATCACTCAATCTTAAAGCCATACTTCGACATAAACGTTTTCAACACGCAACCAATAATTATCTAATAGCCAAATCTTTTTTTTCTGCAGGAACGACTTCAACGGGAATCTGATAAGTCGATCCACCCACACGTTTGGATTCCGTTACAACATCAGGAGTCACCTCATGTACAGCTTGTCGTTGACGATGGATTTTTATTTGTCTCTTGCCTAATTTGCCTCATAGCGCCTGATAAAGAATCTGATAAGCCAATGGCAAATGAGTTTTAAAAAGATCAAGAAGAGCATAAGCAACACTTGAAAATAGTGTTTCAAGGATTCCACAAATACAAACTTTATGTGACTTGCAAAAAGAGTGAATTTTTCCTTGAAGACATTTACTACTTAGACCATATTATATCCAAAGATGAGATTCGAATGGATCCAAAAAAAGTCAAGGCTATTGTAAAATTGCTTGAATTGACGAGTGTTTATGAAATTCGAAGTTTCTTGGGATTATGCTGTTATTACAAGAGATTCATTAAATGGTTTGCAATGGTTGCTAGACCATTGGATGATTTAGCCAAGATGCAGTGGCAATTTCGTAGACCAATATAGAGAAGAAAGCTTTTGAAGCTCTAAAGTTCTATATCAGCAAAGGATCTGTTTTGATTATACCTAATTTGTCAATATCTTTCTTTGTGCAATGTGATGCTTCAAGAGATTACATTGGTGCAATCTTAAACCAGGAAGAGCATGTAATTGTTTATGCAAGTAGAAGATTGTAAAATGCGAAAAAAAAAGCTACTAGCTATGAAAATGAGTTAATGGACATCATTAAAGCTTTAAAAGATTAGAGACACTATCTTTTAGGTAGAGAATTTCTCATCAAAACAAAGCATGAACACTCTAAGACATTTTCTCTTCCAACCAAAGATCTCTAAGAAGCATATTCGATGGCCAATTATTTAGCTTAATTTAACTTTCAAATACTACATATTCCTGGGAAGCAAAACAAAATAGTTAATGCTCTATCAAGAAGACCTCAAATTCATACATTATCTATGATTCATCATATAGATTTTACTAGTATTAGGGGCATATAATATATACTTCTAACAAAGACTTTAAAATCATCTAGCAGAGTTTACAACTTCGAAAAAGGATGAACTCTTATGTTATCAAGCATGGATTTCTTTTGATAGAGAATAAGTTATATCTAACTGAAAATTTCAACCATAAAGTAAATGAAAAATATCAAGTTGCTCCTTACATGGCTTATCGTGGTATTTAGGCCACAACCAAGGCACTTGAAATGTATTTCTTTTCGCGAAGTCTTTGACGGAAAATTGAACAATTTATCAAAGAATGTCTTATATGCCAAAAGATTAAGTTTAATCCTCAAAAGCCTACAAGTCTTTTGCAACCATTATCAATTCTGAGCCAACCTTGGAAAAGCATTGCTATGGATTTTATTTTTGGCTTGCCAAAATCAGCAAACCGCAATAATGGCAAATGGACTATTATAAACAGGTTTAGTAAGCACACTCATTTTATTCCAATTAAGAAGATTATCAAGTCTCAACATATGGCCAGAGTATTTATTCAATAAATTTTTAGGTATCATAGGTTACCACAATCCATTCTAGGTAATATAGATCCACAAACCACTAATCTCTTTAAGAGAGCTCTTTTTGAAAATTTGGATACAAAGCTTACTTTTTCTTCTTCTTATCATCCTCAAACAGATGATCTAAATAAGATAGTCAATCTCACAATATTAGATATGCTCCAAGTACTATTGCCATGAAGCCAACCAACAATGAGAAAAGTATTTATCTTTAGTAGAACATGCCTATAAGAACACATTTCATACTTCTACAGATAAAGCATCATTTGAGATCCTGCATGGAAAACCACTCTTACTATCTATTTTCAAAATAAAGGAGAATATATTTCATGCCCATGAGTTTGTGCATGATATAAATATAGCTTTTCCCCAACTTAAACAAGCTATCCAAAGATCTCAAGAAAAACAAAAGAAAGTAGCAGAAAAACAAAAGATATACTTTTTGTATATGAATTGTTGCCAATACATATTGGCTCAACCATACAAATTAATTTGATACTCGTATACTTTGAAAGGCGATTTGTATTATTTATTTGTTTCAAAATGTGATTACATATTCGTCTTTCTATTAAGGGTGGTCAATGGCTAGAATGCTCTATAAATATATTCGGATCATCACTGACGAGATCCCTAAGAGAAATTAAAAGTTTAGTCAAGCAATCAGATTGACCACACAGCTCGAATGATTAAGACTTTTACACTCGAATAGTCATATTAACTAGAAGCCCATATGATGAGAAGTTTGAAAAACTGATACTCAAAATCAAATAAACAAGCAATGAACCGGTCAATCCATATAATGAAGCTCTTTAGAATCTAAATTTGGCGACTCCTAAAATTTAAAAGATTACTAGTTTTGCAAGTTGCTCAAATGGAAATTTTGCTCACATCAAAGACTCCGGAATTTCACAAGGAACATGATCTAATCCAAGCACTAAAGAAGAAAATCAGCTTATTGGCCAAAGCATGCAAAAATCAAGGTTTCAAAACCCTACTTTTCTGAATTGTAGCAAATCATCCCATTTGTATATAATTCACACACTTAGTGCTTGTAGTTGGTTCCCCTCTCAACGTGGTGTTGACTCTCTCTTTTCTCTCTGTCTCCCTCTATCAACTAATTTTCATCTTCCTAATTGATAGCATGAAGAGGCCCAAAGAAAATTAGCCCTAAGATCTAGCTAGATTGACACAGGGATAGACTAGCCTAAAGAATGTTAACATAAAGATCTACCTAGACTAGCATAAGGAAAGATTATCCTAACTTGACCTAGAAGAAAAGTAGCCTAGCTAGTCTAACGATCCTGAGAGTAGCTTAGGAATTTAGGTGTGGGTAAAATAGCCATGTAACAATGTCCTTTAGACAACAATTGTCACGAAGATAGGATTTCTATTTAAACGTATGATATCTATTCATTTTAGGCAAGTGTTACTAGGTATGTTTCTTACCACTATTGTCACGAAGATAGGATTTCTATTTAAACGTATGATATCTATTCATTTTAAGCAAGTGTTACTAGGTATGTTTCTTACCGCTATTGTTGTTACCCACCTTCCTTCTTAAAGGGGTAGTAATTTTCTGATCAAGCACTTAATTACAACAATTAGCAAATAAACATAAGTTGAAATGCACACTTTATCTTCAAAATACTTGGACAATGGACACCCTATTGACCCCAAAACTGATGCCTCTTTTAGTATTTATTTATCTTCAATTACCAATGGATTTATTACAAGCCAAGATTCCACAATCTCCTTTGCTAATCCAAAATCCCTTTGCCGTTTCAACAATCCGCAAACAAATTGGGTAATTTGCCCCTTGATTTTCACCCAAGATTTTCACCAAATGCTGCCCCAAATTTACAATGGATAGCTAGGCATTTGAAATCCCTAACAATACAATTCTAGGTGCTGATTTCAATGTACGATGACTTCTACTGATGGCACGAGTCTCAAAGTGACTCCTAAACCCTAATTTCTGTACTAATTTAAGGTTTATAACAGAATTTTCTCTGTCATCTACCAAATCTAACTGAGATTTGCTCCAAATGGTTAAGATAAGCTGAGATATCCTGAGAATGAACTGAAGAATATAAGAGAAAGCCAAGATGAGAGACAAATCTGATTTTCTTTGCAAGAAAACCCTAAAATCTTCCTACTAGCCGCTCCAGCCTACACTTAATGTAATCACCTACTATCAAGCACCCCCAAAATGCTATTGCCTCATCAACAATGTCGTTGCCAACCCTTGGAAGGTGTCTCCCTATTGTTGCCTAAAAGGTCCCAAATGGTTATCGCCTATAGCCAATTGCTATTTCTCTACTCAAAAAATCATCAACAACCTTCTCTCTCTTTTTTTTTTTCGTAAAAGGTAATTGTATTAATTACGAAAAAAATACAAGATTACTTGATTACAAGATACATGATGACACAAAGCCATCATGTGAAGAGGTTCTCTCTTTCTTTCTCTCTCTCTTTTTTTTGATTACAAGAGACACGAGGGCCCTAGGCCAACGTGTGGGGAATCCCCGTAGTAATGCACTAAAAAGGTTACACCAATCATGGCAACGACCCAGAGGCAATTGCCATATGCCACGGATGCAAATCCTCCCGAGGGAGCAAGTCGGAGTGTCAGATGAGATCTAGCTGCCAATGCAAGAGCCCTTTAAGCCTGGCAATATGTCGCGGTACATTAGAGGCCGAATCAAAGAGAAAAGCATTGCGCGTGGTCCAAATGTGCCAGCATCCCCAATATCTGAAAAAGTGAAATAAGATCTTCACATGCAACTGTGGCGTTGTGGGATACTTCGGGCGCACAAAAACCCAGTCGAAAGGAGTTAGTGAGGACCCCACCACCGCGAGCCAAATGTGCGACAAGCGTGACCATATATTCTTGGCGGGCAGGCACGAGAGAAAACGATGTCGGGCCGATTCCGCCGGTGTGGTACAGAAGAAACAATTGCAATTCGAGATGCGACGCTTGGCAAGGGCCGAGGCCAGAGGAAGACCACCAATCATCACCCGCCAAAGAAAGACCTTGCATTTGAAAGGTGTCTTATTTAGCCAGCCCTCCATCAGCGTCTTCTGCCACCATGACAGCGATTTCCGCAGTCCCCAAACAGTATTAGCTTTCTCACCCAGCCATTGGTGATCTTGAATGAGAAGATGATACACCTGATTAGTGGAGGCCTTTTCCAGACTCAGCCGGCCTGCAAGGTCCCAGCCCTGCCAAGAGCGATCCACAGCCAGGGCAGGAAAGGGTTGCCTACCCTGAAGCTCCGACGAAAGCTATTCCCATAAATCACGGTATCCACGCGGGATCTTGAAGAGTCGCCTAGCAGTCCGAAACGATACGAGGACATTGCGAGTGGCAAGGGTAGCATCCGCAACCGACGTCACACCTAAAAGGGCCATGCAATTAAATCTTGGTCTGAGCTGATGTTTATCTTCCCATGAAAGGAGTCTCGATAGTGCCAACAATTCCAGCTGAAAGGAGTTAGTTTGCAAGCGGTCCCCTACTGGGTGCCAACGAGCCTTTTGGAGCACCACTTTCCAAGAGCCGACCAAGTGCAGTAACAAAGAGGAAGAGGGACTGGAAAAACGAGAGTCAGCATTAAGGACATGCCACCAGGAGGCCCGAAGCCGTGTGTTACCATGGCGGAGCCCGCTGTCCTCAAGAAAATAACGGGCTATGATGGTCCACGGGTGATGATCCACACACATGGCACGAAAAAGGGACCAACGGAGAGCTAACATATGAGTGTGTGCATCCAAAATAGCTCCACCACCCATGCGCTTAGGGGTACATGCATGTAACCATGAAATCCACGAAATGCCTGCCTGCAGTGAATCCTTCTTCCATAGCATGAAACGGATGGGATGAGTGAGAGCCTTCAAAGTAGTAGGCGTCCATGGCAACAAAGGCAGGAAATACGTTAGCATTGGTAGCATGATTGTCTGGGCCACTTTGAGGCGGACATGGAATGGCCACGCTTGCGACTTCCAATACATAAACTTCGCCGCCAGTTTTTGTGAAATCCACTCCAGTAGGTCTTTTGGCCGTACATCCACCCCCAATGGGTATCCAAGATGCCTGATAATGGAGCCACGGGAAACCACCTGGCCTTGCGAGCCTAAGGACTGTAAATCAGGTTCCGTACAACTGAGAATGGCTGACTTAAAGGCATTGATGTGAAGCCCAGAGGCCTGACCAAAGAGTGTCCAAACATCTAATGCCCTTCGAATGTTGTCCCTGTCCGCCTGCAAAATCATAAAGGTGTCATCAGCCAAAGATTGGCTAACGAAGTGCTGACCCAACAGAAGAGACAGCTCGGCCAGCTGAGCAGAGGCTGCCAAGGAGTCTCGATAACATTGAAAGGACCGGGTGAGTCACCAGGGCAAAGAAGAGAGGGCTCAAAGGACAACCCTGTCTGACCGAGCGTGCAAGGACAAATGGCTCTATAACCCCACCATTAAGCATAACTCTGGAGGAAGCCGCAGCACTAATGGTATAGATCAATCGAGACATCCGGGTACCAAAGCCCATAGCAGACATGAGATCTGCAATGAAAGACCAATCCACATAATCAAACGCCTTTTCCAAGTCCAATTGAATCAATACCACTTCCTGACTGGAGTGCCGCGCATAGTCAATAGCCATTTGCACATTTAAGATATTATGCAGAATGTTGCGGCCCTTAATGAAACCATATTGGAGAGGATGCACAATAGCTGGAAGGTGCTTGTGAAGCTGATTCGCCAGCACTTTGGAGTAGATTTTATACATGGAGCCCATCAAAGAGATTGGTCGCCAGTGTTACAGCTTTGACAACGAAGGGACCTTTGGAATTAGTTTGATAAGGCCTTCTTTCCATGAGGAGGGCATGACCCCTGTTTCCCAAACCTGCTAAAACATAACCACCAATGGCTTCACCAAGTGCGTGCCAGCCAGGACTTTTATCCTTCGGCAGGTGCAACAAAACATCCATAACCTCTTCCTCGCAAATATCCGCCTCCAAAGTGACTTGCATATCAACTGGAACCTGCTGGCGGACCAGATGATAGAAGACCGAGCGGGCATGCGTAACCTGGCTAGAAGGCGAGGAAGAAGAACCAAGAAGTTGCATAAAATAGTTTCTGCACATAGTGACAATGGTCTGCGGATCAGTGACCATGCGACCTTCCGAATCCTGGAGTTTGGTCATATTTTCGCGAGCCGGAGACGCATGCAAGGCACAAAAGAACTTATGAGACTGGCAGGCACTATCTTGCAATGTGTCAGTCAAGTTGTGCAGCTTGGCCTGTTGATAAGATTTCAACTGAAACACTTGAATAAGATGGGCCAACCGCCTCTCCAGTGACAGCAGAAAATCATCATCTGGGGAATCCAGAAGCAAGGAACGGACCAAAGCCAGTAAGTCTTCTGCTGCGTGTCGACGTCGGCGGCAAAGCGAGGCATGATGGATCCCATACTGTCGAGCAACCCGCTGCACATTAGAGAGCAGCCGTGCAAATGAAGGCAAGCCCTCAGAGGCGAAGTCCGATAAGAACCTCTCAATCAACTGCTGCATATAGCCCTGGAAAATTGAATGCTTCAAATAAGAGGAGTTGAAACGTAAAGGGAGCCTATCCAGCAATTGCACAAAAGGTGCAATAGATTGTGCCCGCATCTCAAGCTGGAGGGGGAAATGGTCCGACAACGCATATTGCTGCAAGACCTTCATTTCCAGCATCTCGGGAAGAAAATCATCCCCCTGCATGATATACATTCTGTCCAGTCGCGACCAGGTAGTTGCATATTGTGCGGAATGAAAAGTAAACCCTGAAAAAGAAGGGTGAAGCCACGACCAAAGATCTTGCTTAAGTACGTGCAAAGCAAAGGAACTCCACACCCGGCTTTCCGGCGTATCCATTACCGAATGCCCTGAAGTGGACTGAGAAGAGTCAACACACATATTGAAATCTCCCATCAAAAACCCCCTTCGGCCGAGTGACATGGAGCCCTGCAAAGTGGACCAAAGATCCCATCGGGATGCGGGATCATTCGGAGCATAGAGGCCCAACAGCCATAAAATCTCTCCTTCAAATAAGACTTCGATCACCAGAAAGCGGCCCTGCACATCATTTTTAACAAGGACAGGCTGATATTTCTCATGGACAATCATCAGCACGCCCGAATAGTGCATAGCATGGGTCCGTGCATAAAACAGACGGAATCCATGACAATCCATCACTTTTCCTGCTTCACCGTGACTTTTGTGCTCAACTGCACACAATACATCCCACTGGTTCTCATGCAAGACGGTCCACATGGCATGTTGCTTATGGCGAGAGCAAATGCCTCGCACATTCCACGTGGCTATCTTCATGTATTCTCAAAGAAGGAAGTCAGGAACGAGGCACCTGCTGCCTCGATTTCACCTTTTCCGCGAGAGCATCCAGGACACCCTCATCCAGAAAATCAGCCAATACTGCAAAAGAATTCTGGCGACCTGCTTTAGAGGTAGAAGGAAAATCCACTGCCTTGGGAGAGGGGCGGGGATAACGCCGATCCCAGGGTGTAATAACATTACCTTTGGCATCAAACGCAGCTTGGCAGGTGGGCCTTTGGGGCCGTCGGTATAGGCTCTCCTTGGAGACTGATTACGGGGGGCAGACGGGGCTGTAGGACGCGCAGCTTGCTGTGAAGTGGCCATTTCTTTCCGGCGCCTATACGTGCGCACGGAATCCTGGGAAGCAGTAGGCCCAGGATCCGCCAGGCCTGCATCCAACTTTTTACCTTTTTTGGGACGTGCCTCAATCCAGTCAGTGCGACGGGAATCCACACTCAGGACCTGTTAGTTGCCTTTATCCATGACATGAGGAGACTGAAGGGCTTCCTGGGGCGTGGCATCAAGCACCATGTCATCCTTGGGCAGCACAACCTGCGCATCCTGCGAAGACGATTGCCTTTCAGGGCATTCGGCCATGAAATGCCCCAATTTACCACATGAAAAGCAGTGTCCCGCAAAGTTGCCCCATTTTAAGCGAAAATACAAAGGATGCATGCCCGAACAATTGAGGCGAAGCCACGCGGGCCTTTTCCTGGCTGTGTCCCATAGCATGCATAAACGGTTGCGGTTCATCGCCCTGAGGCTTGGGGGAACCAGCACTGTTCCCACAACCGCCATCGCATCCTTCAACATGGGCCAATAGACCGCCGGACAATTTTCCACCTCCACCCACACCGGGCATTTGCGTTGAAGCAGACGCTGGAAGTCGGCCATGGGGCGCCATGGCACAACATGGACCAAGCGGCGATCAAAGAATAGTGGCAACTTGGACAGGAGCTCAGCTCGATGCGTTTCCGATTTCAGCAGCACCTCATAAAAGCCGCGAGGTCCAAGGAAGATCTCCTCAACAGCCTCCCCTTGCAATAGATGGTGCAACCACTGGCGAATATGCGAAAGCACTGGGATCTTGCCAGTGAAGAAAAGTATAACTACACGGTCATAAAACACCGAGAAGGATCGCAAGACTGATTTGGGATCCACCGTGGCTTCCAGCACATCATCCGTTCCCGCAACAGAAAAAGATTCAGTATTATGCTGGACATAATCGCCGAGCAGAGTATTGGCGAAGTCCAGCAAATGCTCCCAGTCAATTTCCTGCGAATCCACAGGATCAGAGGCCACTTGCGCATAGGAGCGTTCCGGAGGACTCATTGGCTCATCAGAAGTATGCTTGGAGCGTTTGACGGCAGGCGGCAGTTCAGAACTCGGCGGCAACTCCTCCGTGCATGGCACCATATCTTCCGGGTCCTCTGCATCGGAATCAGGGCCAAGGGCTGCCACTGTCCGGTCAAGAAAATCCATATCCAGGCCAGCCATACTGCTGTCTTCGCACTCGTCCTGGCAGAGGGCGAGCTAGGTTAGGTGAGGTCGATCCTGCGCAGGGTCGGATTGCAGGTCCCCAGCTTCACGCAGGGTCCAGTCAAGCCTGCGCTGCCCTGGGGGAAGGGGCCTGGCGGCACGCAGGACAGGACGGCGAAGAAATCACAGGGCAGGGCGGCGCAGCACGCAGGCAGGTCAAAGACGTCACGCAGGGGGTGAGGAAGGGCGATAGAGCAGGGGGCGACGAAGGGCGCGCAGGGGGCAACGAAGGGCACGCAGGGGGTAGCGACAGGCGACAGGTCAGGGCGGCGCGCAAGGCAGCGCCAAGGGCGACCGACGCAGGCACATATGTGCTCGCTCTCGCTCTCTCTCTCTCTCTCTCTCTCTCTCTCTCTCTCTCTCTCTCTCTCTCTCTCTCTCTCTCTCTCTCTCTCTCTCTCTCTCTCTCTCTCTCTCTCTCTCTCTCTCTCGCACCTGCAGGAAACGACGAGCTGCCCTGGACGAGCGGGAGAAGCAGAGAAAGCGCTGCCGCAGTCAGGTCGCGGACAGGTTCGCCATCGCCATCGCCATCCTGTTGCGCTCTCTCTCTCTCTCTCTCTCTCTCTCTCTCTCTCCCCCACCAACAAAAAACTGTGTGAATGGTTGAAACCCAGTCCCCCACAAATGTTTTCTCAATTTGCATCGATATTTTTGTCAAGTACCAGCCTTATAAATCCATTTTTCGACATTATCCAATCATAAAATTAATTTTTAAACTTAAATAATTCTAAAAATTAATTTCATCCCTTCTAGCCTTGCCCAAAATTTAATGTGTCCATCCATAATTAGATTAGCTAGGCCATTTGCAGACTGGAGTAGTCCCAAACCCCTATTGACCCTTAGACTAACATTAATTAATTAATTAATGCTTGTTCCTAGTGCCACCACTAACACTTATTCATAGTTGCCTTTTGTACATCCTACAGATGAATCAATACCGTACGGATCGTACCGTACGGACTTATACGGAATCGTACGAATGTGCACATGATTTTAGGTACATTTTGGCCACCTATCCTGCGGACAAAAACAGGTTATACAAAACGATTTCGGTGCATTTTCGCAAGGCAGCATTTGGCAAAAAGGAATGGATGTTGGACGTGGGGCTCATTTGCACACTCTCTCAAGTCTCACTCTCTCCTCAAGGCTCATCCCCTTCCTCTTCAAGCATCATCGTGATCGGAGTGACGAGTCTCAACTCCCTTCTCTCCATCAAGTCTCGCCTTGATGCCTCAGCATTAGGGTTGTCACGTCCAATGGTATCCAATTAGTACTATTCAATACTAGTATGGCACTAATCAAACTAATAAATCTTGGACCCATGTCCGATGCTATGTCTAATGGAAGAAAAGAATTACATGCAATTTAAAGGCTATACTTAACGTTTGGACTTAAAATATAAATGTAGAGACTTTACTCAAAAGTAAGTGCAAAAGAGTGTGGGAAGCTCAAGAGTCGAGTGAGTAGATACTAGAAAGGATAAATGAGATGGGGGAGAGGGAGAGGTTTTAAAAGAGGGACAATGTTTTAGGGTTTAGAGCTGGTAAGATGAGAGAGAGAAAGAGAGAGAGAGAGAAATAAATAAATAAATAAATAAATATTAACGTCTACATAAGGCTAATGTGGCCTATGAGACAAAATCCAAAGTACATCCATGTCTAATGTCATCTCATTAGTAAGGTAAGATAACATTACAAATAAGTGGGTGTCCTATGAAACAATATTGAAAATAACTATACGATAGGACTATACTAGGGTTGAACCATGTGTAGTGTTGTTCCATTGATAGAAAAGAAAAGGAAAGGAAAGGAGAACCGGATCTAATAGAACCATGTACAAAAGTGTGGTGGAGACTATGGCCTGTAGCTGAGATCATGTGCTGATCTCAAGATCTGCACATGATCTCAGCTATTATGCGATCCCTAGCTGCTTCACTAATATGCCTAATGGTGAGTCTTCGGTGTCTCGTGATAATGGCTCTAATCCGACTGTGGTGTGGCCTCCTCGAGCGTGTTCCTAGTAGATAAGGTCATCGTGCTCGACGAAGGGAAATGGCTCTATCCAATGTGACTCCACGGTGTAGCCTGTAAGGTATCTAGCAGGGTGGCTTTGTCTCTGCTAGGCTGGTGGTGTCAGTAGGGTCGGCTCTGTAGAAAAAATCTCTCATTGCTCTTTGTGTGTTTCCCTCTGGGTGAGCTCGCTTCCTGTCTCACAGTAGTGCAGTTCGGCGCCTCTCGAGCTCCAGGAGGAAAAGACATAGGCATCTCTAGTCCTCGTACTCCATGACATGACGAAGGGGTCCAAATCCATCACAGAAGAGGCACTGGTACCGTCCTCGTATGTCATAGTATACTGTGCATCTGCATATGTAGTGCTCCTCCGTCTCAAGCTCTCGACCACAAAGCTGGCAAGTCCTATCCTCTACTAGGGTATTTGTCCATATGTCTATCTCCATCTTAAGCCTATGTGAGGAGGTGCAAATCTGTCCGATAGCAACCCGTACGCTATGCGAGAGATGGATGTCCATATATGCTGGCCAAATAGTGAAACCATCATCCGAGAGACACAAGAAATGACTCCTGTAGAACTCCATCCTCGATCCTAGAGGGAGTGGTGGATGGATCCATGTCCTTGCTGTCTCAATCCTTAAGATATCAGCTCCGATCACCTGGTTCGACTCTGTTCGGTTGAGAGAAAGTGTAGGGCAGTCAAGACTATAATCCAAAGGCGGAAGAAACCATGTAGGCTCATCCAAATAGCCATTTGTGAAAACCAATAGTTCTTCTCGCCTCCTGCTGCTAGTTGTCTAGATGAGGTTAGTGTCAATCTAGAGTATCTATGGCATAGAAGTTCTCACAGTCTGTGCCAAAAGGTCACTGCCTTGAAGAGTGCCTCCGTAACTATAGGTGTTCCCCCTAGCTCTACTCTGACAATGGGATGTGGGGTGGAGGGCTTACTTCTAATCATGCGTACTATCATCATGATCAATGGCCGTTCCTTGCTATCCCAACCATCATAATCATCCCTCTCTACTCCAATCTGATCAATGAATGGGCTAAGACGCCTGTAGTACAAGCTACAACCCCATATCTTTGCTCCATATAGTAATGTAGGTGTGACTAGGGTGTCAAACAACCAGAGTTTGGTGCAAGGCTCTTAGAACTGTATGTGAGCACATTGACTCTCGAGTACCCCTAGTGCTGCGTATCCACATACCAAATGTGCCTTTGATGCCCCTCTCAACGAAAAACGTGGGCCGGAGAAGGTGACTCCCAAATAGACATATTCCCTCACATGCTCCAGTATGTCTCCCCCAAATGTGAACTAGTACATAGATCCAGTCACCCATGCTACTGAAGTATTGAAAACCATGGTCTTGGTCTTCCCAAGGTTCACTGTGAGGTCTTTATCTTTACAGAAGATCTACAAAGCATCTAGATGGCATTGCAATCCCTCCACAGAATGTGAAATGAGAACAATATCATCTACATATGTCATACAATGATATCGGTATCAGCACCCCTACCAGGCTGGCTTCAACTCCTCCACCTCGGTCTATGTAATCAGACACTTCATCTATGTATAGACCAAACAATGTGGGTGAAAGTGGACATCCTTGTTTCACTCCTATGGTACTGTCACTCCTCCCTGATAGCCCCCTAGGTGCTCGTACATGATCTGTCACTGCCTCATATAATGCATAGACACCCCATCGTATACCCTCTGGTACTCCAGTGTCCTACAATCTCTACATGATGCATGTACAAGGCATTGTATCAAAAGCTTTGCAAAAGTCTACAAAGCAACAATAGATCCTCTTGTCTTGGGCTTGACCCTGCTCAATAATGGCTCTAAATGTGAGAATATGGTCCAGCGTGGTATATCCTGGTCTGAAATCTACCTGTCCTCGTGCTCTCTTGCCTTGCATTTCAGCCCACTCACTAAGTTCATGCTCCAATATAGATCCATATATCTTGGCCAAAGTATGACCGATCACGATAGTCCTATAGTTGCTAGGAATCAGGGGATCGCCACTT
The DNA here is from genome assembly GCF_053477565.2 of Lygodium microphyllum. Classification (NCBI taxonomy): domain Eukaryota; kingdom Viridiplantae; phylum Streptophyta; class Polypodiopsida; order Schizaeales; family Lygodiaceae; genus Lygodium; species Lygodium microphyllum. The sequence continues at coordinate 79,191,499 of NC_141162.1, forward strand.
TTAAATAGCGGAATTATAGTATTGTCTGACCAACTCATAGGGAAACCTTCACATATTGCTCTATTGAACATATGTGCTAATATGGGTGCTAATATGTCACAAGCATGTGAGAAATGTTCTACTACTAGTTCATCCTCATCTTGTGCCCTCCCATTTTGTAATTTATAAATTGCATCCCTAACCATTTTCCATGTGAACAAAGACCACTATGTTGGCCTACAAGCTTGTGGGGGCTGCATAGGTGGCTGTCTTGGCAGGTCATACAACTGTCTCCCATAGTCAAGCCAAGCATCAGGTGATGTAATCTGTATTGGGGGGCTATCTTTCATGAAACATCTTCCATGCACTCTTGCTATCCCGACCCAAAAATAGCTGATATATCTATGCTTCTCTTTTTGCTAAGTAGTCTCGTTTCTTCTTCTGCACAAGTCGTTTGAGGAACGCCTTTGCTTGGTGATGTGTCTGAGTGCCTAGCTCCACTTCTCTCTGTAAGCGAGCTCGGGTGACTCTACACTCATCATCATACAAGCTATTTTGGGGAGTAGTAGATCGTGTGGGTATACATCAGGCAAGGTGTGTGGGAATGCATACATGGCTGATCCATGTATGGCCTCTCCTAAATCCCTTGTACATTCTTCCAACGATCTACTCAAGTCCAATGTATGTAAACCGGTCTGCAGAGAACCATTGTAGATGTGTGAGGTGTCTTCTATAAAGTAGTATTTGGGATGTTTAGGGAGGCACAGTATTTCATGTTTCATATAGAGAAAGGGAGACAGGGCCTGCAGAGAACCATTGTAGATGTGTGAGGTGTCTTCTATAAAGTAGTATTTGGGATGTTTAGGGAGGCACAGTATTTCATGTTTCATATAGAGAAAGGGAGACAGGGCCGGGTGGGGGGGGGGGCGCTTGTCTTGACCTGCTTGCGCAGGTGTTCTACCTCCACACTTCTACCCTAATACCGTGTGGGGCTTCTATCCGGCGACCATATGCCCTGCAGACCTACAAAGTCCGACTGCCCCCCTCCTTGCGCCTAACTGTCTACCAGCCCTGCGGCGCCCTGCTGCAGCCTATGACACCAACCCTCCTGTCCTACTCTACTGCCCTTCTGCAGGTTAAACAGTGACCAGCAGAACTTGCCCTGGCAGCACACGGTATCAGCCCTGCAATCGCCCAGCAGACAGAACCCCTGACCGTCGTGCCACAGACTTGCACAGAGAGAGAGAGAGAGAGAGAGAGAGAGAGAGAGAGTATCTGTTCTATAGTTCATACCTCTTGCCTGGACATTCCAGTTCAGACAAGCCTGCACAGCCCGGAAGACGAGGCAGGGCTCGGCTGCCAGAGCGCAAATAGTTTGTCGCCGCGGGAATGAGAAGGATTCGCCCTTCCCTCCCGGGCGCCTTGATGAGCGCCCACTGTGTGCATTCCAGCCGGTGGTGAAGGTGCACTTGCAGACTGCGACCCTACACAGGCTAGGAAAAGGCAGCAAAAGATTCAGACAGATAGACAGATATCAACAAGGACAGATTTGTGCCCAGGACAGCAGATTATTGACATGCAAAGACTGCAGATTGTACCTCCTCCTGCTGCATGTGCAACCTGCCCCTACGCACAGACACAGAGAGCAGATCCCCCTTTGTACACACACACACACACACAGAGATTCTGTGCAGCACTCAAAAGTTGAGCTTTGATATGGTGAATATGGAGGCATCAAATGGTATTGATGTGGCTTTTCTTGACCAGCATATTGGGCATTGGAATGAGAAAGAATCAGTGGAGTCGGATGGTGACTCTTTGGCTAAGGATTCTAGGCAGTTGATGGAAGGGGATGAGATGGGAGAATGCCGTAAGATAACGGCTAATGAATTGGCTCTGGGTGCTCCGAATTTGCCTCAGCAAGATGTCCATGTTTCCTCCTCACAGACTGATGTGTCTTTCCAGTTTATGCTTCCCACTGCCAAAAATCTTATGTCGGATTATGTTCATGCCAATGAGGGTAAAGCAAGGTCTTTACCGGAAGGGGATCATGTGGTTACTGCCATGGGAACTGACCTGGTTTTACAGCAGATCGCTGCCTTTCATGAGAGGGCAGCCATCCTTTATTTTATAGGAAGGATTCCTTTGATTTCTAGGATTCACACTTGGTTGCAGTCCATGCTTGTGAGTGGTGATGTGCATCATGGTGATGTTTCAAGGCAAGTGCAAGCCCCTCTCGTGGAAGAGATTTATGATGGACCCAAAGGTATTTTGAGGTTCTTTTTCGTACTCCGGATATGTGTGCTCGTAGTATGCAACATATTCCTTTGTTCGTGGATGGTCAGTAGTACATATGGTTCCATGGAGGCCTATGGCTGAGTTTTAGGAGGTGCTTAGGCAGGCATGCCCAATATGGGTGGAGGTGGTTAATTTTCCTGCATACCTTTGGCAATGCCTTCCTTTGTTTTTGAGATCCCTTGGTGAGGCATTGGTGGAGCCTTGTTTGGCCTCCCACAATAGGAACAAGGCTTGTATGCTTTGGGACACAGAGAAACCCCGGCCAACCAAAATTCGCTTTGAGATCCTTAGGTTACAGACGCTGATTTTTGAGCTTAAATGGGGCACATTTGCTAGTGACCAATTGGGACATTTTATTTCCGAATGTGACAAAATCCCTGAGATAGTACAGCGTTCTTTGGACCTTGATATGAATATGCAAGAGTATGATCCTAGCCGATGACTCAACAGCAAGATATTGCTCCTGTACCTCTTGCTCTGCATGGACATGATGATGGAAATAAGGATGTTTCCCAAGTTGGTATTGACAGTGTAATGCATTCGGTTGGTCGGAATCTGCCTCCTCAAGATGATTCTTGGGTCACTGTGGTTAGACATAATGCTAGACAAGAATCTCGTTGACTCCCACTCACCCTATTACTTAGACTTTCAATGCAAAGATAGGGGTTTTTACACAAAACCTCAATCTTCACATGTGCCTGTAGGTGGTCTGGATGATAAAAGTGCTTCTGATTCTGCTTTGCGCTTAGATACACATGGGAGGCTTTTGCCTCATCGGGATGTTTTCCATTCTCAGCAATAACAATTCCCTTCTCGTGCTTCGATTGCTAGTTTGCATAGGACCAATCTTGTAGATGTGATCTGTAGTGAGATGGAAAGATTTCAAGCTCTTAAAGCTGTGGATGCTAAAGGGAAAGAGAAAGTGGTGATTTAGTAGTTCTCTCTCTTGTGGTTTATCTTTAGACTTGCTTTATGGAATGTTAAAGGCATCTCTTTGAGCAGTAAGCAGCATCGGTTGTGGAAAATTGTGTTAGCTCGTAATTGGGATGTTTTTTGTGCTATTGAGCACAAACAGCATGCTTTGGCAGGTTCTTCTTATGTATACAAGGATTACACAATGTTTTTTAGTGGTCAAGTTCCTCATAAATCTAGAGTTATGTTGGCTATTAGATCTTTCTTGCAACCACCCATGGTCTCTTAGGATGCTCGGGACAGATTTTTGATGCTGGGAATCATATATGAGGGTGAGGTCTTGTGGCTGGTGGGTGGGTATGCTCCTTCTATTGCTCAGAAACACCGTCAGCTGTGAGAGGACTTGCATTGCCTTTCCATGGCTTGTCAAGGTTTTGCTATGGGTGATTTTAATGCATGTGTATCAATGGATTAAGCAACTTCACCACACTCGGTCATGGATGGCCCTGAGCAACACGCTTGGGATGTATTGGCAGTTATGTCTTTGAAACAAGACACGTGGTCTTGGATGCATCCTTCACAATCCAGATATACTTATCATTCTCTTCAGCATCCAAACACTTGGGCCAAACTTGATAGGATCTACATTTGTCAAAGCCATTCTTTTCTTCCCGCAGTGATTGATATGTGGGTGGAGCGACAGCATGTCTTGTCGGATCACTATCCCTTGGTTTTGGATTTGACTCGTAAGCCACTTCACACCTTTAAGGAGTTTGGGGATGTTGGGGGGGGGGATGTGGGCCCTCAAGTGTCGCCTATGACGCCTCTGTTGGGGGTGGATGTGTAGGCCTGTGGTTCTTTCGGGTGGGGCGAGGAGGGGGGGGGCCGCGTGGTGTTCTGTCGGGGGGAAGATGCTCACCCTCCTGCTCCCTGCTACCATGGTTGTGTTTTGAGGGGTTGGTTGTGGCCCCCCTGCCATCTCCCTCTTTGTTGTCGCTGGACCCGTGTGAAGCTGTCCGCATCCACCTGTGGGCCTATCAGCGAAGCTGCCTTGGCTCCAAATGCTCATTTACCTCCACATTTCAATCAATCTTTTCTGCTGCAAAATCAATTCTTGGAATGTATCCAACAATTGATTGCTTTTTTTAACTCAAGGATCCTATTTGGAGATATGGAAGCATGGGCTGTTTTTAGAGATAATGCACGTGTGTTGTCTTGACAGTATGGTATTCAACATGCTTCTTTTTTTCAAGCTGAATTGCAACATTCCCAAACTTTGTTGGCTGATTCGTTGTCTCTATATCAGTCAAGGGATACTACTGATGACTTGGTTACATGCATTGAATGGTTGAAATGTAGAGTTCAATCTCTTCAGGAGGAGAAATATACTAAATACACATTGCTGGCCTGAGCAAATGCTTTGCATGATAATAACTCTCACTCTCATCAGTTCTTTGCTTGTTTACGCCAGAAATATGCTCGGAAAAATATTGTGCATCTGTTGGATGAGCAAGGTGTTATGGTTACTGAATCTGCCTCCATCATTCAAATGTGCATCGACTATTATAAATCTTTGTTGGTTGCACAAGAGATTCTTTCTAATGTTGTTCACTCTACTCATCGATACATTTGTGACTTGGTAAGTAATCAGGTTAAGCCTGAATGGGTTGATTTGATGGAGCCTGATATCTCAGCACCTGAAGTGGAGGATGTGTTGTCCCATTTACCACATAGGAAAAGCCTTGCCTAGGATGGGCTTCCTAATGAGTTGTTTTCAGCCTATGTTCAGCAGCTTAAGGACCCATTAACTCACTTGTGTCAGCAAGTCTGGAATTCTGACAAACTAGAAGAGTGTTGTGATTTAGTTGTTGCCTAATGTTCCTTCTCCGACTTCTTTGACACTATGGAGACCCATTTTTGTTATGGGTTATTTGTATAAAATCTTTTCAAAAATCATTGCCAATAGATTACAGAAAGTATTCCCACACTTGGTTCATCTACATCAATATGATTTCATTAAAGGACGAGAATACAATGCATAACATTTTGAATATTCAACCGGGGATTAATTATGCCAAAGCCTCAGGCCAGCAAGTTGTGATACTTCAGCTTGGTTTGATCTTGAAAAGGCTTTTGATCATGCCAGCTGGTCTTTCTTGCGGCAATTGATGTCTACCATGGATTTGGTCCTCGCATGACCTCTCTTGTTGATACCATTAGTCAAGGTGATGTGGCTCGTATTGCACTTAATGGGGGGATCACAAATGAAATTGCCTTGTCCCATTCTCTTTGGCAAGGCTGCTCTCTCACTCCTTTGCTATTTGCCTTGGTCACTCACACCCATTGCTCTCATTGTTCGATAAGTTGGTTGATCAAGGCAAGATTGTCGGTTTGTCTCTTCCCAGTGGTGCCCAACTTTTGGGTCAATCTTTCCTTGATGATTCTTTTATGTTTCTTAAGGCTGATTGCACTAATATTAATTGGGTAATGGTTACATGAAATCTTTTTGCTTTAGCATCGGGGCTTCACATTAATGCTCAGAAATCTACCCTGATTTCCCGTATGGAAAGTGATTTGCACGTTTTGGGTTGACAAGGAGCAGTGATTTCTAAAGGAGATATTACCTAACACTTGGTTATTATATTGGCGTGAATGTAGCTCCCCGTGCCTTGCTTGATTGGATGTCATTTTGTATACATGATTGATTCATGTACTAGAAATCTCAAGGCTGGCCTCTTCATGTCAAACTTAAAGTTGCTCAATGCATTATGATCAGTATGGTCTCACTTTTCTTACCCTTACTTGGTCTAAGAAGTCTCTTTTGGAACTGGTTCAACCTATCCGCTTCATGTTGTGGAAAAAAAAAGGGAATCGTTTGGGATAGGTGTGGATTTCTTGGCAACATGTGACTACTCCTAAATTTGGATGTATGTTTGTGGATGAGAGAGAGAAGGTGGCTGCATTGTCACATTGTCTATGTGTCATGATCATGAGAGAGAGAGAGAGAGAGAAGCGATGGCGGGAGCGATGGCGGGAGCACACCTGAAACCCTACCGTCGACCCATCCTCTCCGCGCCAGTCTGGTCTGTCGCCGCCGTCTCCTGTCTGCGCCGCGTCAGTCGCCGTAGTTTGTGCTCGTCCGCGACCGCCCGTGCTCGTCCGTGCCTGTCTCCGCCTACGCGTGCCCATCAAAGAGAGAGAGTGAGAGGATCTGACGCGCCTCTGTTGACTCGCAGACGTGCTTTTCTGCCTCACGCACTGCGTGCGCTCTCCCCTCAGACCAGCGTGGGGTCTGTTCTACCCTGCGGCTCGACTCCTGCCCTTGCCTATCTGCGAACAACTGGTCGACCTACAGTGCGCACCGCAGAGAGAGCGAGAGAGAGAGAGAGAGAGAGAGAGAGAGAGAGAGCTCGCCCCCTGCCTGCTGCCCGCCCTGATCTGCCTGTTTTGCCACCAAGGGGCAGTAGCCAGTCACACCCAAGTTGCCACACAGAGCGCGCGAGTGAGCCAGCAAAGGGAACGAGCCCTTCTCTGCCTGCAGACGTGCCTTCTCTGCACAGGGGCCGTCTGTTTTTGCGCACGCGCTTCCCAAGCTTCTTCGTCAGTCCAGTGCCGAGTCCGTTTTGCCTGCGAAAGAGGGCGAGCGGCCTGCGCATTCCTGCCTCCCGGGAGATCTTCGTTCGGCCTCTGACCGGTATACGCAGTGATACACCATGGCTGGCCTGGACCTAGATTTTATAGACCAAACGGTGGCAGTGCTAAGTCCGGACTCTGATACCGAGAAACCCGACAATATGGTTCCGTGCAATGAAGAGATGCCCACTGCTCCTGACTTTCAGCCTGCAAGCAAACGCACCAAGCACACTTCGAAAGAGTCAATGGATCATCAGGATCGTTCCTATGCTCAGGTTGCTTCAGATTCTGCAGACTCTCAGGATGTTGACTGGGAGCATTTGCTAGAGTTTGCCAACACTCTACTAGGCGATTATGTTCAACATAATCAGGAAGTCTTTTCTGACTCTGCAACGGAAGATGTTTTGGAAGCCACTGTTGACCCCAAATCTGTCTTGCGCTCCTTTTCAGTATTCTATGATCGCGCGATGATACTCTTATTCACTGGTAGAATCCCCCAGCTTTCCTGTATTTGCCAGTGGATGCATAGTCTGCTACAAGGGGAATGTGTTGAAGAGATTTTTGTGGGACCCCAAGGTTTTTTTGAGGTGCTGTTAAAATCTGAGAGGCACCGTGTTGCTCTTCTGTCTAAACTGCCTCTGTTTTTTTATCACCGTTTGGTCCATGTTGTACCATGGCGCCCAATGGCAGATTTTCAGCGCCTGCTGCAACGGGAGTGCCCTATATGGGTTGAAGTGGAAAATTGCCCGGCTGTTTATTGGCCACTGTTGAAGGACGCCATGGCTACTGTGGGCACTGTTCTGGTCCCTCCATGTTTAAGGGCCGTGAATCATAACCGCTTGTGTATGTTATGGAACACTACTAGGAAAACGCCTCAATTGCTCTAGCATGCATCCTTTACACTTTCGTTTGAAATGGGGCAATTTTGCAGGACACTGTTTTTCCTATGGAAATTTAGGGCATTTCATGGCCGAATGCCCAGAACAACAACACACTTCAGATACTGGGCATGTTGCCCTGCCCATGGAAGATATGGTATGTGATGTCCCGTCGCAGGATGCTATTCACCCACCTAAAGCTCTGGATAAAGGTAAACAACAGGTTTCGGGTTTAGATCCCCATGGCACAGACTGGGTTGAAGTACGCGCAAAAAAAGGTACCAGGGTGGTTGCTGGCATGGAGAATTCTGTGCCTTCTGCGTCACAAGATTGCATGCATACTTATATGCACAGGAAAGAAATGTTGCCGTCGGAGCACTCTCCTCCTGCGATGGCTTCCTCTGCCCCCCATCCTCAGCCCACTCGGAGAGTGTATTCGGATCGTCCAAAGGGTCCAGCAGCTAAGCTGGCTTTTGATACCAGAGGCAACGTCGTTACCCCGTGGGATCGTCGTTATCCCCGCTCCATTCCCAAGCCAGCAGATATGCCGTCTACCTCCAAATCTGGTCCGCAGAACTCTTTTGCCGTGTTGGCTGATGTCCTGGATGAGGAAGTCCTAGACATTCTCGCAGAAAAGGTCAAATCGAGGCAAGCTGTGCCTCGTACCTGATTTTCGTTTACAAAAAACACATGAAAATAGCCATGTGGAATGTGCGAGGAATCTGTTCTCGCCATAAGCAACATGCCATGTGGACTGTATTGCATGAGAATCAGTGGGATGTCTTGTGTGCTGTGGAACACAAGAGTCACGGTGAAGCCGGAAAAGTTGTGGATTACCATGGCTTTCGTCTGTTCTATGTAGGGACACAGGCCAAGCGTTATTCTGGTGTGCTCATGATTGTAGACGAAAAATATCAGCCTCTTCTTATTAAAAATGATGTGCATGGCCGCTTTGTGGTGATTGAAATTTTATTAGATCGAGAGATCTTATGGTTACTTGGCCTCTATGCTCCGAATGATCCTTTATCGCGCCGGGAACTTTGGCATACTTTGCAGACTTCTTTGTCACTTGGCAGACGGGGCCTCTTCATGGGGGATTTCAATATGTGTGTTGATTCTTCGCAGTCCACATCGGAGCATTCGATAATGGACGCGTCGGAAAGCCGCAGGTGGCATGAGTTGGCTCTTGCTGTTCTTAAGCAAGATCTCTGGTCCTGGCTGCACCCGTCTTCTACAGGGTTTACTTTCCATTCCGCTCAGTATGCAACAACATGGTCGCGGCTGGACCGCATATACATCATGCAGAATGATGATTTCCTCCCTGAGATGCTTGAAATGAAAGTGTTGCAGCAATATGCGTTGCCGGACCATTTTCCTCTGCAGCTTGAGATGCTCGCACAACCCATTGCACCTTTTAAGCAATTTCTGGAGAGGCTCCCTTTGCGTTTTAACTCGTCTTATTTGAAGCATGCAATCTTTCAAGGTTATATGCAGCAATTGATTGATAGATTCTTACTGGACTTCTCCTCTCAGGGCACTGCTTCATTTGCACGATTGCTCTCTAATGTGCAGCGGGTTGCTCGGCAGTATGGAATCCATCATGCCTCTCTTTGTCGACAGCGTCGGCAAGCAGCGGAGGACTTGCTGGCTTTGGTCCGTTCTCTGCTGGTGGACACTCCAGATGATGCATTTCTACTAGCACTGGCAATGCGTGTGGCTCATCTTATTCAAGAGTTTCAGTTGAAATCGTATCAGCAGGCCAAATTGCAGCATCTGACGGAGACTTTGCAAGATAATGCATGTCAGACTCATAAGTTCTTTCGAGCCCTCCATGCCTCTCCTGCTAGAGAGAATATGACTAGACTCCTGGATGTAGAAGGGCACCTGGTCCTTGATCCGCAGACTATTGTGCATATGTGTAGGAATTATTCATCGACCTTCTTGGTTCCACTTCTCCACCTTCAGCCCAAACTACTCAGGCCCGTTCAGTTTTTTATGACTTGGTCCGCAATCAGGTTCCGCAGGACATGCAAGCCACTATGGAGTCACATATTTGTGAGGCGGAGGTTATGGATGTTTTGTTACACTTACCCAAGGACAAAAGTCCTAGCTGGGATGGTCTCACCAATGAGTTCTTTGAGGTTTTTGCTACCCAATTGGCGAAACCATTGACGGCTTTGTTTCAGCAGGTGTGGGAAATGGGGATTATGCATTCCTTATGGAAAGAAGGACTTATTAAGCTGCTTCCAAAGGTTCCTTTGCCGTCTATGTTGAAACATTGGCGCCCAATTTCTTTAATGGGTTCTATGTACAAAATCTTTTCCAAAGTAATCGTGAATCGGCTCCACAAGCATCTCCCTGCCATTGTGCAGCCTCTTCAATATGGTTTCATTAAGGGCCGAAACATTCTGCACAATGTATTAAATGCGCAAAGAAACCTTGGCCTTTGATCGAAAAGCTCATTCGTGAAAATAGGAACAATAGAAGGGCCAAATAACTTCGAACACATTCACAACAACGCTCCAATCTACACACCCAAACATGGATAGAAACGATCAGGGTGGGTCTCCCAGCTTGCTACTGTGCAATCTAACATGAGTGGACAACCATCAAACTACCAAGGAGGAGTCCACAAACCATATCAAATTTTTGTCGTTGAGTATGATTTCATCCTTATACATAGGGCTCACCAGAAGGTTGAAGGTAAGCCTGAGTTTTCTCCTTTAGATTCGGTGCATAGAACTAATGATATTGCAGGACCTTCGAAATCTCCACTATGGACAAACCATCCACAAGTGAAACCTAGCTCGGATTACACATTACTTCCATAGTACTTCTTTTCTTCAATGCCACGTACAAACCCTATTATTTTAGATTCTGTGCCTTTGGTTGGATCAAGAGATGCTCATTAAGAAGGGACTCTTCACAATTGAGAAAGACAAGTATTTCTTCATGAACTCAAAACTAGATAAGAAGCTAAAAGAACTTGTAAGTATTTCTACCCTTCCTTTTTCTTCAAATGATTTTATTTCTCATGGTCAATATGGAGTAGGTGTATCTTCATCTAGTGCATTTCATGGACAAAAGGAATCTACGATGTTTCCCATAACAACATCCATCACAAATCCATTTGGGCTCCCGCCCATCACTCCCTCATCTTCCGCTGCACATTCCTCGACCTCAGTAAGTGCATCTATATTTCCACAACACACCACATTGAGGGATCCTCCATTAGGCATAGCCTTTAAAACTATTTCTTTCTCTTATTTGGGTGTTGTTCCTTTGATGGGAGTTCATCCTCCCACACATTTTTTCAAGTTTTTTCCCTCTTGGGCATTCTTCAAGCGTGGATCATTTGGTATTGCAATTTGCCTCTATGGCATTACCTAGTGGACCATCCGATCATTCTATAGTGCCCCAACCAACATTTGTACAAGGCTATCATGTCCTAGTGCCTCCATCTACACCTATGGTATCATATGGACCTATGTCCGTTTCAGTAGCTCTACAGCAATCAGCACTCATTGGACATCAACAACCTATTTCTCTCTATTCATCTTTACTCCCTCCTACTTCTTATCCACCACCACTACCATCTTATCCTCCATTTTATCCCATTTATCCATCTTTACAAACACCTCATGGTTCTAGTACCTCATCCTCCAAGCATGCATTTAAAGACAAGATTCGCTTCAACAGATCAAACTACACCACTTGGTCAAATTTGATGAGGCATGTCTTAGACTCTCAGAACCTATGGGATTCAGTGCAAGAGTTGGAACCTATAGGATTTAGTTCCGCACTAGTTCCATACGAGATTGTTCGCTCATGGAAGGCTCATAATGCCTCTGCTATTTTCTTGCTTATGCAAGGCTTGTTGCCTAAGTTTCACTCTCAACTTCAACATTTCGACTTAGCATCCAAGCGTTGGGCACACTTGACTGACCACTATGCGACTCGAGGTAGGACTCGTTGCATCAATTTGGGTTATGAGCTCCAAAATTTCAAAATCATTGACAAGGATGATGTGAAAGTCAACTTGGCTGAGTATCGTTGTCTCGTAGCCGAGTTCTCAATCACTGGGGTTCCTAAGTCCTCTGATGATCAGGTTACCCTATTCCTTAACAAGCTGCCAAGAAAATATTTCCATTTTGTGCAATAGGTGATTTCATTGCCTCAGATGCCCACATTTTATGAGTTTGAGTGTTAGATGTTGCGGTATGTACGATTGTTCCATCAATTTCCTAACACATCCTCAATCGAGGATCGAGGGGACTCTAGTTGCATCTTCTCATAGAGCGCAACAAGGCAAGGGCACACAAAATTCAAATCAAAATCAAAATCAAAATCAAGATAAGGCTATTGAATCCCAAGGAAACAATCAATCCACACTTAAACCAACATGGCAGAATGTACCTAAAAAGAATCGATATTATCAACATTGTCAAAAGACTGGCCATTATGACGACGAGTGTCGATCTAAGGCAAGAGGCCCATAGCCCAAATCCAAAAATCAGACCCTCGCACCCCAGTTGGGTAACCCCCAACAAGGGAAGTAGCATGGTGGCAACCCTTAGGAGGGATAGTGGAGAGGCCAGACCCACACTACCACCAGTCCATCATTAGAGTGGGTGAACTACTCAACTCTAGAGGGTTTGTCTAATTGGTCAACAGAGGCCCACATCATCTCCTTAGAGACATCGGATGTGAGTCTCATTCACATCTACGAGTTGCCTCCTGATGAGGTGCTTGTAGAGGCCCACTCGTCACAACCGAGCACGTCAGTACCCGTTTGGCTTGTGGATAGTGAGCTATCCATCACACGACTCCTAGAGCGGACATTTTTATTTCCCGAGTCCCTGCAGTTGGGAGTGTCCGTGCAGGAAACAACTCCTTGGTCAAGATTTAGGCCTAAGGTCACGTCAGTTTTTCCACTAACCTGGGTCTAAATCTCACTTCGTTGAATGATATCTATCATATCCCCTGGCTTGGGGTGAACTTTTTGTCCATTCAACAGCTTTGCAAGTTGGGGAGAGCAATTTTCTTCGCAGCGACCACAACCAAGGTCCTAGACTCTCAGACTCGTTTAGTAATTGCTCGCAACAAGGCACAACCTAATGGCCTTTACCACATGGCCCACTATCTTATGCAGCCAGCTGTCGATGATTCGAAGTTCCATCACTTCCAAGCTTTAGCCACCACAAGGGAACCCATGGACTCTGAGTGTCTTTGGCATTTTTGCTTAGGACATCTTGGCTGCGACTCTCTATGAGCTATGGCGTCAAGGGTTGATTGAGGGCCTTCCACACCTCAAACTATCTCGAGAGGTCTATAAAACATGTCAGCTAGATAAGCAACATCATACACCCTTTCCTCAACAATCTATCACTTGTGTTGCGGAACCCCTTAGGCTCCTTCATGTAGATCTTTGTGGTCCCACATCCACTGCTGCCTTAAATGGCGCACTGCACTTTTTTATAGTGGATGATTTCTCCAGATACATGTGGGTGTACTTTCTCACCCACAAGTCTAATGTTTTCACTTATTTCAATGCTTGGATGTTGTGGTCCACGACCAAGCTGGTCATCATGTGGATACTATGAGGAATCATTTTGGTGGCAAGTTTACCTCTCACGAGTTTTTTGAGTTTCTATAAGAGTAGGGCATTACTCGCCAGCTCATGTCTACCAACTCCCCTGCACAGAATGGAGTCATAGAGTATAGGAACCAAATTCCTAAATATGGCACACTCTATATTGTTCGCAACAGATCTCCCTAAGCACCTTTGGGTCGAGGCTGTTAATACTTCAGTATACATCCTCAACCAATGCCCAACTACGACGGTCCCTAAAAAGACTCCATATGAGACATTCTTTGGCTCTCGGCCTGTTATTTCTTATTTCCGAGTTTTCGGTAGTCATGCTTGTATGCAAACTCGTGATAACAAGATAGAAAAGCTCACCCTCAAGCAGATCTTGTGAATTTTGTGGGCTATTGTTTGAAGCGAAAGCCTTTCGTTAGTTCGATCCTCAGACAAACAACATGATCGTTAGGAGGGATGTCGTCTTTGATGAGAGGGACATCGTGCAATCCTTTGCACTAGACTCTTTGTCCTCCCCTTTGCTCACATCCTTTGAGATCGTGCCTACTAAGCTAAGTCAACTAACCACTCCTGATCTTCTTGCAAATACAACTCCCTCACCTCCTCTACGAGACCCGTTACCTAACTAGTACCAACAAACCATGCGGGATTTAGGGATCCTTCCATTGAATCTCACTCCGAAAAGCCCTAAAAGGTCTCTCGACTCACCCCTCATGCTTTATATGCATCGTTGTTTACAGCTGATTACATTGCACATAGCTGAGCCAAAAGGCTCTCTAGGACTCTCTATGGCGTGAAGCCATAGAAAAGGAACTGGACAATATTGACCAAAATGAGACTTGGACCTTGGTGGATTGTCCTAGTCACAAGGTCATCGAAACAATGATGATATTTAGGACTAAGCTAAAGACTAATAGTACTTTACACAAATACAAAGCACAACATTGACTATGATGAAACCTTCGCACCTACTACTTGGCTAACATCATTTTGTCTGTTGGTTGTGCTCGCCACTCACCACAATTGGCCAATCTATCAAATGGACGTCAAAAGTGCCTTTCCAAATGGTTATTTAGATGGGCCGAAGCAAGCACCAAGGTCTTGGTACCACAAAATGAAGGAGTTTTTAAGAACTCATGGATACCATTCTACCCCCTATGATCCAAATCTAAATGTGCACACCACTAGCGTAGGGTCAGCTATATCATGCTTTATGTTGATAATATACTACTCATTGGCCCAAATTCTGCAACTCTCACAAAATTAAGACACAGCTTTGCACTCTGTTTGAGATGACAAACTTAGGATTATTATCTTATTTCTTGGGGATATAGATTGTTAGATCCAAGGGAAGTATCTTTCTGTCCCAGCAGAAGTACGTGCTACAACTGGTGGAATAGTATTATACTGATCAAATACGGCCCGTGGCCATGCCTCTAGATTCCACTATCAATCTATACAAGGTTACCTCAAGTCCGCATTTTGATACTCGTACCTATAAATTTGTTGTAGAAAATTTACTTTGATCGATTCATACTAGGCCAGATCTTACATTCTTAGTTAGTTTGCTTAGTCAGTATTCTAATGCACCTAGAATGTTTCACACGGTTGCTTGTCTTCGTGTGTTAAGATATTTAAGGTGTACCTATAATTTTGAAATAACTTATGGTCATGGTTTATGTTTGTAGGGGTACATTGATTCTGATTGGGTGGGTGATCCTGATACCCGGCGTTCTCACGGAGACTACCTCTACACCTTGGGCATAGCACCCATCTCTTGGACTAGCTGTAAGCAAGAGACGATGGTAACTTTCACAGCCAAGGCAGAGTATCGGAGTCTCTTCGATGGCACTACGAACACCATCTATTTGAGGAACTTGCTAGCTGTGCTTTAGTTCCCTTGTGAGTCACCTACAGTTGTCTACTACAACAACCAGAGTGCTATTATCCTTGTGGACAATCCTATCATCTCCCCTCGGACACGAGACGTAGCAGTTCATTACCATTTCACTAGAGAGCAGGTTAAGCTAGTTACCATTCACCTGGAGTTTGTGTTGTCAAGCAACAATTTTGTAGATATTTTGACCAAGGCGGTCAACTGGCCAATTCTACAATATCTTCTACCATGGATCGGTTTGGATATACCCTCATCTACTTCTTCAAATTGACAAGGAGAGGGTGCTTCCCTCTTACTTCTCCTTCTAGTTTGAGAGGGGACGGTTCCTTCTCTTAATAGTGACAATGATGATATTTACAGCTTTTTTCTTTAAGACATTTATTTCTTATGTATTATGTATTATGGACATTTATAACTTCATCCACACTGTCAAGATGCCATGATTGTAAAAGGGCGCTAGGACAATTCAACAATTCCCTTGTGAGAGCACTGTCCAAGTGACATGCATTCTACATGAGTATGAATATTTGCATTCTCCTTTGCATTACTCCATGCATCGACATTCTATTCATGTAAGCATGCATCTGTACGCATTTATCCCTTTTCAGTCACCCTTGGAGTGGTCGACTCTAGATTCACTATAATCGTGGCATTGCACATGGCAATCACCACGACGACAATCTTTCCCTATACTTGCATGCCAGCTTTGCTTGTCTCACTTACTTTCCCATCTTGTCTTTCTCTCCACATATTCTCCATATAATTGGCACACACACACCCCCTTAGGTATCCCTAAGCACTTATCCTAGTCGTGTGTGGGATTGTTTTGCTTATTGTATGAAGGTAATGGGACCATCCATCCTTATATTTATGTACTTTTGACACACCAACTCAATGGGATGAACATTGATTTCAAACATTCACTTAATGCTAAATCTTTTAAACAAATCACACCAAAAGCCCTCACAAAAAAACAAAAACTAAAAAAATCACAAAGTCCATTGCTAATTCCATCCTCCTTTGCGGGATTTGGTAGGCCCCTCGGCAATCAATGCGCACCCTTGGCCAATGCCCTATCTGTTCTTAGGTGATCACTTGAGCTCCCTTGCTAAAATAACCATCGCCTCTATAGCCTTGGTAGATCACTGGGCAACCAACATGTACTCTTTGCCCGATGCCCTGGTTGCTTTGGGGTGGGATGCCTTGGGGTAAAAGAAAATCTAAATCAATGGCTTATTTCTCATGGCTCAATTTTGGGCCTGAGAGGGGGTGTTTAGCTTAAAATGTATTAGCCTGACTTAAACAGACCCAAATTATGCTTAATTAACGAAGAAAACCTCTTATTTTAAAAAGAAGCATGATCCTAGAGAGTTATTGTGTCCCACATACAAAACCCTAATTTCCGTATCCCAAACTTTCTATAAACATGCATGGAGCCCACCACTCTCCCTTAATCTCGTTTTTATAGATTTTAGGAGCCGTATCTCTACTATCCACATCCCATTCGCGGAGGAGATCACGGTAAGAGCTTCCACCAACCACCTGCTTCCACCTAGTGCTTGATTCCAACCTTCTTCACATGTTTACTGATGTCGCCAAGTCTGTGGAGCTATCGCCTACATTAGGGTTCTGTCGCTCACAATTGGATGCTCTCACAACTTGTTGCAAATGTCACTAGAATTCTCTATCCTCTAACTGCTGCGTTTGCAATACTGGCTGCTGCCCTGACATTCTCTCACCACTATTTGCTACATTTGCATCTATCAGCTATTGTGCAGATTTCTCTCTCCTCAGATACCTACGTTTTTGTCTCTCTCTATCTTGCATTGTCGTCTACATCAAATCCAGCCTTCCTTAGCTGCATTTCTTGGTGTTCAACACTCGGAGGCTTCCTTTGCTGCGATTCAAGATCTGTTCAGAGTATGGCACACTCTACAACTCATAGCCTTTGCCTTGATCCCAAAGACACGAGAGTTCGAGGTTCAATATCAGTGCATGGTATGTTTGCTGCATGAACATTGTATATTCATTATCCATTTACTTTATTATTCATTGTGTTCACTATCTCTCAGTTACCCTAACCCTAACCCTAACTATATTCTGAGTTTATCAATCGATTGGCTTCATGCTTTTTACATTTAGGTTAGCCATGACTTTGTCAAAGCATGACAATTAATGTTAAAACTTAGAAAAAACTGAAGTTCAAATCACGATCAATATTAATACTTGTTTTAAGAAACTCACAATTTAAAACACTCATAGAAGCCATCATGGTTCTTAACATTGTGGAAGTGCACTGCACTAATCTAAGATCTTTCATATCACCTCAAGTTATATTTTTTCTAATCCCAAACATGTTGGTGTATGATACATGTAACTTGACACTAAGGCCCCCATGAGCAAGAAGCCAAACGAAATACGACACTCTCCTTGACCACCAACTATCCTCCAAGCATCGCCAGAAGATCCAACGAAAAAAACCTATGATGCTATGCTCTGCCCAATGTCTATTGCATGAGGGTGCCCAATCCATATCCTCCTGCATCAGAACATGTTTGTCAATCCTGGCTATATAAAAAAAAACACAATACAGCTGCCCGACAACTGTCATAGCTGGCCAGAGCCACTCTTCTAGATCCCACTCAATCCATCATGTATACAAACCTCTCAAGGAGGTCTAGGGGGAATGGGGGCAAGAAGCCATGGAGTGGGGGTGTATCACCATCTGGGGCTGCCCGCCTGCATCATGAAGAACAAGTCATCACCACCCCAAATGAGCAGAAAGTGAAGATGGTCGGAGCTCCTGACGAGGTCGAGACTCATCCTGCACCTAGTCCCAACGGCCGCGGAGCGTGTGGATGATGGAGGTCCAAAGCTCTGCCAAAGTCGCATATACTAAAAGGCACTACCCGCCAAAAACAACCTGACAGCATACCTTCCAAATGTGCCATCCTGTAAGACTCCCTATGATCTCCCATACCTCTGAACGCTCTGCTGTGGGATTTAATACTTGGCGGCTGGGTAAAGCCTCCAAGCAAACCACTACACAAGACCCAACCTCGATGGGAAAAATCATGTCCTACATCCCGGCCTCATACAAAAGGTGACAGCCCTGGCTGATTGCCTGCCAACAAAAAGCACCCCACGAGATACATCCAAGGCTGGGTGCCACACAGCGGAGAATATAGCAGGCTCCACTCCACACGAGCTGTGCTGCCTTGCAAGACCAAAGGTAGTGCTTTGGAGTTTCCAAGTGTTGCTGTGGGCAACGCTTGCAACCTCCATCATGTTGCATCTGAGCCAATCAACTCATAACAACCAGACCCCCATATGCCAAAAACCAAAGGAAATACAACACCGTCCTCGGCCTCCAGCTATCCCACAGACAACGCCAAAAAGTTCGACGGAAGACATCCGTAATGCTCTGCTCCGCCTGGTATCTGCTACGCGAAGGCGCCCAATCCATGTCCTCCTACATCAGTACATATCTGCCAATCTTGGTTGTGTACTCCAAGAACCTCAATGGCTTCTTGGTAACTGCAGTGGCCGGCCATAGCCACTCTCCAAGGTCCCACTCCAGCTCAATAAGTGGCCTACTCTCCCATATCCAAAGCTGCCACTCCTGAAACTCCTCCCAGGGCACATAAGGGTCCAGTTGCCAAGTCTTCCCCTGGAGTCCAACCACACAAATCCTCCTCCAAGGAAGGACAACAATCTCCTCATCCTGCTGCCCTCTGTCAAGAACCAACCGCCCCCCATCCTGCGCACGATGAAAAAAGTCCCGTAGGGGGCACCACCCACTCTACCTACCACCTCTAAGGGGATACTTGCCGGTGAGAATCTAGCAGCCCACACTTCACCAAGCTCCACTCGCTCTCGAATCGGCGGATCTAGCCACTCCTGACGGGGATCGTTGAGTCAATCTCCCTCCTCCTCACCTTAGCTCCTCGCTGACAACCTAATGCCCGCTACAACACCTCCTAATCTGCCATCCTGTACACCTTTCGCCACATCTTGGTAGTACGAGCCTCTTAGCCAACCCATTGGATGTGCGAGGACTCAACAATCTATATCCCGTCCCGATCTCTAACTTAGGGATTCCACACCACCGACTGGTGGTCTATCTTCTCCTAACATCCTAGGAGCCTATGAACTAGGGCCTTGCGAAGGCCGTGCCACACTCGAAGTAAGCTACGAACAAAGGAAGATCTAGGTGGCATGATCTGGGCACTCGTGAAGATCCATCTCAAGGATGGCCTCCATCCACCGCAAGCCTTGGTCTGCACTCCTAGAGACCCTCCTACAGAAGGACTTTCCAAGTCTGCCACCTAGTGTGAGACCACGGACCACTAGCTTGCCCAAAAGGACCAGGCTCTGGAACTCTAGGTCGATGATCCCAAGCCCTCCCTCAAACTGATACCGGATGATGGTCACCCATGCCACCTTGGCCCGGAAATCCCTGGAACCGTCTGAGCCAGCCCAAAGAAAATTCCGTACTAGGCGGCGAAGCTGAACCACACAAGATGAGGAGCACCAACAAGAGGCGATGTACCAAGGCGTCGCTAGGAGGACCTGATTGACCATGAGGGCTCAGCCTGCTAAGGAAAGGCGGACTGTGCTTCAATAGGCCAGCTTCTACCTGATAGAGTCAAGAGCTCGAAAAATTGCTCGGCATGAGTGATTTTGAGTCCCACCTGGAACCCTAGATATCGAATGGTCTGTCTCCTACTCACCCATCTGAATCCCAAGTGGACACCCCACTCCATGCTAGAGTCTACAGTGCAAAATACCTCCAGAGCTAGTCTCACTCTCTCATACATCAACTCATCATCCTCTACATAAAGAGCAGTATCATTTGCATACTATCAGTCCAGCCGCTCAATCTCCTCTCTCACTGAAAGTCGAAGGCCATCTAGTCTGCTCACACATGAGCAATGGAAGTAGGACATTGCCTCCGCAAAGAGCAAGAAAGAATACGAGGCAAGAGAGCAGCCTTGTCGGACAGATCTCTCTAGCTAAAACTCCTCCCCCCTCATGCCACCAATGAGAACCCTGCTAGTAGTCGATCTGTAAAGTGCACAAACCCCACTGATCCATGCCTCAAG
Organism: Lygodium microphyllum; assembly: GCF_053477565.2. Lineage (NCBI taxonomy): Eukaryota > Viridiplantae > Streptophyta > Polypodiopsida > Schizaeales > Lygodiaceae > Lygodium > Lygodium microphyllum. The sequence goes on from NC_141162.1 coordinate 79,211,803, forward strand.
AAAGCCCAACCTCACCATGATGGCCTCTAAGAAGTCCCACTCAACCATGTCATAGGCCTTCTCAAAATCCAAGAGGAGTACTACCAACCCTAACCACTGTGTTGAGCCCACTCAACCACCTTGAAGAAAGTGAAGACATTGTCTAGGATGCTCCTATCATGAACAAAACCTATCTGGGTGTCACGAATGATGTCTGGAAATACGGGGCGGAGCCGACTACCTATCATCTTGGTCAGTGCATGATAGGCCACTCATAACAAGATGCGGAGTCAACTACCGATCATCTTGGTCAGTGCTTGATAGGCCACTCACAACAAGGTGATCGGTCTCCATTGGGGCAGCTCCAACCGGTCTCCCCCTTTGGAGAGGAGTCTGATAAGACCTGCTGATAAACTCCCTAGCATCCGTCCTAAGCTGAAAATCTCCTAAAAGGCCAATAGTAGGGGGTCCTTCACCACCTCCCAATAGATAGTGAAGAAGGCCTTAGAAAGATCATCCTCTCCCGAGCATTTCTCCCCCTCCTATGCATGGAAGGCCTCAACTAGCTCCTTATCTGTGAAGGGGTCTAGGAGGGAATGTCCCATCTCCTCTATGACAAGGGACGGAATGCAATCCCAAACCTGCTATCTACAATGTTGTACTCTAGCTGAGATTGCCTCTTGCTGAAAAAGCTGTCTGTAGAAGTCACTGGCAATCTCCATCACCTCATCTAGGCTAGAGCGAATCCTCTTGTACTAATCACGAAGGCTGCAAATCTGATCTCCTAAGGTGTGAGGCTAATGCACCTGAAAAAACTCCTTTCACATCGTGTCCCCCTTCCGCACCCGAAAGGCTGCTGAGGTACAGAAGGAGAACTCGAAGCGCATGTCCCCAAGACCGGCGAGGCATGCCCGTGCGCGCACCTCTTGCTTATGGAGAGTGGGATTCCCTGGTGCCTCTTGGAGAAGTCTCTGAGTGGCTGCTAGGTCTTGGCAGAGTGCTCTCTCCTCCTCCCAACACTGCTGCCTAGCCTATAACGCTTTCTCCTAGCAGATCCTACTCGAGTCGGCTAAGACCTCTGCAACCTCCTCTACGATTTGGTCCACCCTAGCCCACTCTCTAGTCTAGAGCTGCTCAATCTACCTCCTCCCTCTTGTAGATCAAGTTAGGGATTTGACAAGATTGCATGTCAAGGGCTGAAGCAAGAGCATCAAGTGTGAGGAGAATGAGGTAGTGATCAGACAAAGTGGAGCCAGCCAACTACCCTACCTGACCTCCTCGAGAGCACCCCCACTCTCCCACATAGAACCGGTCCAACCACTCCAAAAGAGCTCGCCCAGTCACCTGTATCCCCAAGAGAAGTGCAACCACCTTTCCCTCCTGTGAAAAGTTGGGTTCTGCCAAGCATCACGTGCTCCTACTGCGAGGAGCAACACCATCCATGCCTCTTGCTCCTCCCTTGCAATACCTTGGTAATCTCTGCCTCTCTCCTACTGGTCCTCTAAGACCTCCAAGTTGTTGAAGTCTCCTCCAACAATCCAAGAGACCACCTCTATAAGTCCAACAACAATCTCCATCCAGAACCTATTGCGTGCCCTAACCTCAATAGGAGCATAAACATTCAGGACTCCAAGGCATGAGTCCCCTAAATCCAATTTGCTCCATATGACCCTCCCTACCACAATCATCCCGTGGTCTCACACACAGGCGGTAAGGCTCGAGTCAATAGAGGTGCATACGCCTCCACTCCTGCCGTGGGCACCGATGGTGTACTCCTAGTAGGTGTGTAAGCTGCCTGGAAGTACCTTCCCTACCAAAAGGGCCTGGGCAGGGGTGAGCTTGTGCTCCTAAAGAAGTAAGATGTCAATCCGTCCGGCAACGGCAAGCAGCAACTCCTGCTGAAGAATCAACTTCCTAGAACCACGTGCCTCACTGTAGTGGAGGCTATTCACAATCCAGGATACTAGGTGTAAACTTATAGGGACGCCTGTGACTAACTGAACAAGCATCTATTTGGTGTGGAAGCTGTTGATGAAGATACGAGCTACGGGGCATGACAATGCACTTTGCCACAAGCCAGGAAGGTAAACTCCATTCCCCCATGGTGGCTCTCAGGCAGACCATGGGGGTAATAGATGCTCCACGCGGTACCACCAGGGTGTCTATCAACCAGGCTGAGAGGTGTGAACCTATACACTAGTAGAAGCAAGCGGCCTGTGCAAGAGGCCACTCGATCACATCCATCAGTGAACTCTGCTATGGAGGGGCTCCCATGGTGGCTCTCAGGCGGACCCTGGGGGTAATAGATGCTCCAGGCAATACCACCAGGGTGTCTATCAACCACACTGAGAGGCGTGAACCTGTACACTGGTAGAAGCAAGTGGCCTGTGCAAGAGGCCACTCGATCACATCCATCGGTGAACTCCGCTATGGAGGGGCTCGAAAGATAATGCTTAGATGTGGGACCTTAGCTCCAGCCCACCAGTTAATGTCCATCATGCACCCTAGCCACTACTTGAAAAAGAGTGCTAGTCTTCCTTTTCCCATCCACTGAGATGTGGTCTACAACCTAGCCCCTCACCTCCTCCTCTATCTCTGTCATCGTCTAGTCTCCTGAATGAGAGGTCTAAAAGAAGAAAACATAGTTTGGTCCATTCAGTAGTGCTAGTAAATGGACCTTGCCGCTCCTTGACTTGCGGACCACGAAGATCTACACCTCCAGAGGTAGTGGAAACTCTCCGCTCTCCGCTCTCCGCAACTCTCAAGTAGAACCACGGACCACTACGAAAAACTCCTGTGGGAGCAATTGCGCCTGTCTAGGGGAACTGTGACGGAGGCTGGGTCAGATGAGCTAGTGGCTGTTTGGGGGGGGGGGGGGGGGGGGGGGGCGCTGATGAGGAGAAGATATGGGCATATGAGGCTCTTCACCTCTTGTGGGAAGGGGGGGATAGGTGGGTGGGGGTTGGGAGGGGGGGTGCGAGGGGGTCACATGTATTGGGTGAGAATCAGGGGGGATAATCGACGGGGCAGATATTGGGGAGGAGGAAGATTGAGGGATGGTGGGGTGATCAAAAGTATGTGGCAGGTGTGGGGGGGCCGAGTGGCCAAAGGGGAGGGGGCACTGCAAGATAGGGTCAAGAGGCAATCCATGAGGTGGGGGTGGACAGGGGGGTTGCGGGATCTCGGGTGGGGTGGGCTGTGAGGCCTTAGTGGGTGGTGGGGATGGAGGCCTGTGATCCTGGTGGGTGGGACGGGCGAAGGGCTGCTGCGGGGTGCTCTGATGGGGGGCCCCGTCGCCCGCCCTCCTGCTCTCTGCTACCATGGCTGTGTCAAAGGGACAGGCTGAGGTCCCCCCTGCCGTCTACCCCTCTATCGTCGCTGGAACCATGTAAAATCGTCAGCATCCTCTTGCGAGTCTGCCGGCTAAGCCGCCTCGGCTCCGAAATGCGTGTAATCTGTTGCCTAATGCCCAAAGTCATGGCATTGCAGCCACTGACCAGGCTGCCTTGTCACCATAACCTACTGCCTCAAAGAGTGTCTACTTGCCTCAATCTAAAGAAACTTAGGCGTGTTCTTTGTATCTTCCACAACCACCCGTACGTTCAGGACTCCTACGGCTATCACTGCGTCCGCGAAGGGGGGCGCGGGGCGGGGCGGGGCGGGGCGGGGCGGGGCGGGGCGGGTAAGAAGGGGGCAAGCACTACGGGATAGGGTCAGGAGGCAATCCATCAAGTCGGGTGGGGTGGGCTATGGCGCCTTAGTGGGTGGTGGGGGTGGAGGCCTGTGATCCTGGTGGGTGGGACGGGAGAAGGGCTGCTGCGGGGTGCTCTGATGGGGTCCCAGTCGCCCATCCTCTTGCTCTCTGCTACCATGGATGTGTCTGAGGAACAGGCTGAGGTCCCCCTTGCCGTCTACCTCTCTGTCAACGCTCGAACCATGTAAAATCGTCAGCATCCACCTGCGAGACTGCCGACTAAGCCGCCTTGGCTCCGAAACACGTGTAATCTGTTGCCTGATGCCCAAAGTCATGGCATTGCAGGCATTGGCCAAGCTGCCTTGTCACCATAACCTACTGCCTCAAAGAGTGTTTGCCTACCTCAATCTAAAGAAACTTAGGCATGTTCTTTGTATCTTCCACAACCACCCGTACCTTCGGGACTCCTGCAGCTATCACTGCGTCCGCAAAGGAGAGAGAAAGAACTATGCCGAAAAGCCATCTGAAGTCCTTCACTAGCTGACAATACTCTACCGCCAATCCAAGGAATAGAAGGGTGACCAGGTATCTAGGAAACCTATTGTGGAGAGCGAAGTCCTCAAGGAACCATATAGATGACCCCCTTCGTGGAGGCATAACGTAAGCTATCCACTAGCTCACGGGCTGCATCCACGGAGGTGAGTCAAACCATGAAGATCCCCTGACCCATGAGAACTGCCTCCGCAATCTGCGATGTGCCAATGTATAGCGTGGAGTGAAGCCAATCCCATAGCTGGGCCCTGGATGGAGAGTATCCTACGACCTGTCCAAAGATTATTGTTTCTTTCAGTTCCAGCTCTGGCATGGACAGATAAGAGCTGTTCCTCAAAAAGGATGATGCTCAAGGTGTTTGACTAGGGGGCACTTGCAAAATGCACCGGCATCTGACCAGAGGTTTCCATTGCGTGTCACTGCTGAGGACCTACTCAGCTAGCTGCTGCGATACCAGGTGGAATGTTGCTGCAGACGGAGGGAGCAATGAGAATAGGAATCACACAGCAGATTGTTAGGCTGAGTCAGGCTTCCAAGGTGCGACACAAGTCACATAGACTGTCTGACTTCTCAAACCAACATACATACAAGTCCAGCCACCAGGTCATCTCTTGGAGTCCAATGACAAAGACCTCCTCCAAGGGATAGCAAGGAGAACCACAACCTGCTGTCCTCTGTCAATAGCAAGCCAGCCACCTTCCTATACTGGGAAGAAAGTGCCTGGGGGGGCACCACTGAGTTTGCCTACCACCTGCAGGGGGAATGCCCACAGGTAAAAATTGAGTTGCCCAGTGCCCACACCTCTCCTGACTGCACTACCTCCTAGGAACTATCACTACTGGTGGCACTATCAATCCATGGCACATTAAGTGCTACACAATTTTTCAAGTTTGCTTGAACACTGTTTAATACAAAATCTAGCCCATTGTCACCAATGTGAACACAATTTCTCTACATTGGTTTTGAATTAGCTAGTTCTTTCTAGGCAGGTGAAAGTAAAGTCATTGACACATCCAAACCAAAAAGGAGATGGCTGAAATATAAGCCCCCAAGCTACTCAAGATGGTGCCCTCCTGATGCTCAAGAGATGATAAATAAGCAGGTCCTTTTAGTGTTGTGATCAAATAGCTACTGTGCCTGGTTTGAAGGATAGGATTAGGAGCTGAAGGTGTGCATAATGATGATAATTTCAGAAAAGATCACGCTGCTCATAGTTGCTGGAGATAGCATAGCATGAAGTTGTAAGCAATAAATCATCTAATAACCAGTAAAAGGATGCTGATATACTGATAGTGGAAGAGAGACGAAAGCTCATCGTGATATCTGTCACTGTTTGCATAAGTTCCTCTACAATTGCATCTCACCTGCATAAATCAAATGATAAGCACTCTCCACCAATCATCCATGTTTGCTTCATATGTGTTTTTGTTCCGAGGCCCTATGACTCCCAGTATGGATGAGAACTGACATCTCATAATCCAAAGAAGAACACTCTGCTCTTCCTCCCCCACGATGCCTCTATTTCTCTGTCCCTAATGCAGACCAGGACCATCCCCATAGAACACATCCAGCCTTATTTATCTCCAAGCTCTTTGAGGTGGCACAAAGCACGGCTAATACTTGATCAGATAACATACAGCCCAGGAAAGGGCCTACCCTTTGTCCAAATATTGGGCATTCTCTGTCCAACTTCAGGATGCCCACACACCATTATGACTGCCCTCTTATGATCAGCATGAGATAATATGTTTCCTCGGCAGATCCAAGATGCTTTGTAGTTCCTTAATACCTGCGGAAACTCATGCTAGCATATGATATAAGCAAATACATCATCTTTTTGTTTCAAGCTTGTACCTACATGCCACATATCACATGGTGTTTATATATCACAATGGGACGAGATAAGGGGAATAGAACCAAGGTTACAGGTCCTAGTCCAGAAAAATCATATTACTGAAAAGAATATGAAAGACTGCATTGAGGAATGCTCCATTAGAACTGTGAGAATCTGAAAATAAGCATCCCAAGATATCTGAATACATAACTGTAGAAAAACATTGTCATGATCAAAATTTCTTCGTTCAATGCTTCCAGATTGGTAATTACAGCTTGTATTTAGTGACCAAAGTGTCTGCAAGAAGAGTGCTACTGCTGGCCTCCATCTGTACATTCAGCTGATGCCTGCATTGTTAGTAGATCAAAGTTGCATAGGCTAGTCCCTTCTTTTGAAAGCCCCAGGTGCAGCTTGTAATTTCAAAAAGAAAGCATCCAAGGTGGACAAGTCAAGGTCGAGTTGTGCTCTTTCTAGCAGGAGAAGGAATAGGAAGGAAGCAGCAGCAGCAAGTGGCACCTGGTCAAACTTGTGCTCCTTCCAACAAGACAAGGAGCAGGAGGGAAAGGGGCAGACAGTGGGACCTAGTGTTGTGTTGATTCTCTCTTCTTGGCTTTTGTTTATTTTCAGCGCTGATGTATGTTGAAAAGGTTGAAGATGGGCTTAATCTATGTTGATAGATATAGTTGTGTAGGAGCTCAAACATTTTAAACCAAGATATGCGAATAAAGCATTAGCATGGAGAGTAAGGAACTGGCAACATCTCACAGTGAGGATCCAGAAATCAAAGACTTCAGGTGACACAAACAACCTAATCTGCCTTGCCCAACAATAAAGATTTTGTTTGTAGATCAAATAAATGGTTCTATGATTCTCCAGGGCAATGGCAATTCAGGCATGGTTCAAGAATTAAGAGTGATAGATAAGAACTTTCCGAAGCCAATGTGTATTGCAAAATATTTTGAAAGACCAAGCAGGGCACTTCCATTGTAAGCATAGATACATTAGAAAGTGCGCATATAAGCTTTCACCATTTCATTCAGGTGATTCTAGTGAAGATATCACTGTCTTACCATCTTTTAGACAAAAAAGCTGCATGAATGTAATCACCCTGTAAAAAGCTTAATATTACGCTCATTATTGAGTGCAAGAGTTCATAGTAGTGGCTATTTACAGTACAATAAATATGTCAAAGACAAGATTTGAGGAGAGGCACTTTGAATTTCAAAAAGTTTGCATAAAAGAGTTCTGATACCTCGTGAAGAGTTCCATCACCCCCAACAGCCACCACAGCAAAAGCTCCATCTTTGATTGCCTAGAAGTCAAAAGTGAGGATCAACATCTATGAGAGACCTTCCACCTAAGAAAAACGTCATCAAGAGAACGAAATGCAGACCATAAACATACTGATACGATGACAACTGAATTGTGGTACAAACACAATTTCTTCCCGAAAAGGAGTTTCTTGTATTACTCAACAACAATATTCCTACTAGGCCTTCCATGGGGATGGCTTGTATATCAAAGAAAACTTGAACTATCAAGCTCAAATTAGTGAAAGAAAAACTTAAACTATCATCTCAAAACTATTTAATCCTTTGAAACATTGCTTCAAGCTTTGGTTCACACTTCAAACGAGAGCCTGAATTCAGTTGGCCGAGTTGTCCCAGAAGGACTTTACCCAAATTCAAAGTAAAACATGAAGCAACGTACTTGAATGTGCCTAAAAACCTCATCTGTTCATCAATATCTGTACTTTTCATGTATTCTAATTTTACAGCTTAAGATGAACTTCTACCTTTCCAAGGTAAAGACCAATCCTATCACCACTTATGGCCTAGACCTAGTCCCTCTAAGCACCATATAGGTTCGTGAAATTATCCTGCACCACAAACAGTTAGGAATGTAGTATAAACTCAAATATGGATTAATACCTTCAAAGCCTTTTTACATCACTATCCTGACCATTAGCTAGGTTTAGGGTTCAGCAGACAACTCTATCATTGCAACAACCCTAACATTAGGGCTAGGCTTTAAGAAATCTCAAGTGCGGTGCAAGCAATAGTCTCCAAATAATCCATATCCAGTTGCTATGCCAGCCCTTGAGCACAAGCCTTGTACCTCTCCAATGAATCATCTGAGTTGAGCATCACTTTGAAGATTTACTTCACACCAATAACTTGTCAGTGAGGCCTCTCCACCTATACCCAGGTGTGAATTCAAGCTATGGAATCCAACTCCTTCATAGACTGTCTTCCATTAGGCATAGATAAGGCCTCCTGTATACTAGATGAAAACAATGCAATCGGTAAATGCATGAAATGCTAACAAAGATTATATTGAAACCTTGACAAGTCCTACCTCGTTGAGAACTCAGGATTCCTCCAATGATAGAGGGAACTGAACATGCAAATTGGTTTAAAACCACTCTAGGACTTCTACTCAATGCAGAACCCGTGGTGGTCGTGAGTGAGGTGATACTTTGGGACAAGGAGGTAGTTCGTGCTTAGCCTGGGGGGGAATCCTCATCTAGAAAAGGAAGGGGCTCCATGTCTTGCAATAAGGGGATGATTCGTGTACAAGTAGGAGCTTCCTTAGAGGGGAAAGGAAACTCATCAAAAAACACATTTCTATTGATAACAATGCAGCATGGTTCTGTATCTCAAATCTGATAGGTGTTAGTGGTGTTGAATCCAAAAAATATATATATCCTGGACTTAAGAGTCCAACTTTCCCTCTCCTATGCTGACACATGAACATGCGCATCACATCAAAGATGAGAGAATGAGCTGATGTAGAACAATCGTTAAAGATGTGACGACAGTAGCCACTACCATCCATGTAGAACACCTGATGATGTGGGCTGTCCAAGGTAGGCAGGCAACAGAAGGTCACGCGTGCCACAGCAGATCATCTGCAGTTGGTAGTCAATCACTGGTTGATGAGGTAAAACCCCCTCCCTCTGGAATGCACTGAAACAAGAAGCAAACACGCGGCCAATACTAATGGAACAAGCACTCAATGTTGTTGAGAGTGCTACACACAAATGCAAGGACATCAAACGATAGGTCAAACATAGTGGCTAAAAAAAGGTTTAAATGACAAAGGTGTTCAGTACTACTGAACTTTCACAAACTGGCTAAAGAGGTCTCATACTTACAGCATGTGTCTGGTTCATTAGAATCATTTAGAGAAAGAAAGCTGATAGAATGTATTTGCAATTACATACATCATTTAGATGTTGTATGGAATTGTTATAAATCATGTGCAAAAACCAATTGATCATCACTAACCTCTCTTGTAATCTCAGCCGCATGCCATGGACCTGAAGTAATCGCTTCATGCACCTGCACATATCAGGAAAACGTATGAAAACATGCATCAGGCATATGAGACATTCAATTGCTATCTAGTTACCTTCAGATTGGTGTAAAATTGAAAGCCACAAAGTTCACATCATATGTAACAAAAAGTAGGCTGGCTTTTCATCAAACTCAACACCAATTAAAATCTAAAAGAACTGCAAGAGATTACATGCCATCAGCTCTGATTCTCCTAGGCTTTTTTGTTTTTTTTTAATCTCAAGGTTTATTGAACCTCGTTGTGTCCTTTTTTATTAGTACTAATAAAGGTAAGTATTTTGAAATGTCATATGCACACTTTTTCTAATACCATTGTTTATTTTACATCCAATTCCCTTAGAGAAGAGCTCAGTTACAATCAACCTGAGAGTGAGGAGAAGTAATTCTCACTCTCACAAGATCATGCAAAGATGTACAAACACGCATGCATTATCTATTATGCAATAATAAGAACTGATTTCTTTACAGTATGAGAGAAGAAAGAGGGGAAATCAGCCTTTCTCCATCGTTGATCAACAGTACATGGATAGGGCTTGCTTCTTGTTGCTAAAATGGAAGAAAGAGCTCGAGAAGGAGGTGCTGTAATGAATTTACAGGCTTGCTGTCCTGTAAAACTGCAGTGATAGAAGAGGGAATATGGAGGAATTTGATAATGGAGAAGTGGGGGATGATGATGGGGATGGATGGGGCCAATTTCTGGTTATCTGTGGGTGCTGTACATGAGTTTACAGCAAAGAAAAATGATGCTGAATGAAGAAAAATGAGCTCTTATTTATAGGAGAGGGAAGAGCTAGTACAAAAGGTGAAAGTGGAGTAGCACAAGACAAGTGTCCAGCCACATGTCATGAGATGTGACAAGTGGTGGGATACTTGGAAACTTGTGTAACAAGTGTCTTGACACTTGTCTCTTCTCTATGGCCTTCCTTTTTGGCCTGAATATTGTCAAGAATAGAAACAACCAAATTTAGTAAGCACAGTCAGAGTATAGAATTTACTATTTTTAGAAAGACATCCTTATTTTTTAGGACTAGCATTTTTAGGCTAATTCGAGGCTCCTAAAATTTAGGGACCCCCCAAATATGGGTGTCATATGAAAGCTTTTTCCGTGTACATCGCAAAAACGGTATCAGAATCTTCATGTGACTTTCCTATGCAAAGAAATGTGCATTTCAAGCTTTCAACCCACACATGCACATTGTACAAGCATTTCATGATCATGCCATCTTGTTGATTGTAATTGTCTGTTCTGGCAGATCTAGGCCACATTTCAAGGCATCAATCCTTTCTGTGTGCGAGTCTAACCCTGATATGCGTGAGTTCTGGTCATCACAGGCACCCAATCGGCCATATAGGTGAAAGTGTGAACTATCTTTTCTCTAACCCACCCCGTGGGTCCACCATAACCTGTGACCACTCATCAGTGGCCAGCTCCAATGCACTTTTCTTTATATCTAATTATTGCAAGGAAACAAATTTAATAAATCATTATATAGACAAATTAATGAAAAAGAATACAAATTCTGTTTCTATAGAGTTGTAACAGCCCTCTAGCTTTTATTCAACTGTTCTCAGCTGAAAAGCTTCTTGATATGGCTGAAGAATGTCTGGGTAATCCTTCATGAATTTTTCATCTACCCACTGTGCATCTGTTATGGGTAGATTCTTGAATTTTAGTAAGAATTTTCGTGTCACAAGGCCACTTCTCGTGATTCGATCCTTGTGAAACAAAATCTGTTCAGGTTCCAAGAGTTGCTCTGTTTCTTCAACTTCTGGGGGATCTTCAGTAATGAGTTCCTTTGGTTCTGGTCCTATGTAAGGTTTTAGCAAACTCACATGAAAAGCATTGTGTATTTTCCAATGAGCAGGAAGCTCAAGTCGATAAGAAACTTCATTTATTTTCTCAATCACTTTGAAGGGTCCAAAGTATCAACTGGAGAGCTTTGGAAAAGATGAATTTTGACCGGAACCTTGTTTGAGCCTGCTTTTATCAAACTTTAGCAAGACATATTGACCTTTTTCAAAAGCCAAAGGTCTTCTTCGTTTATCTACTTGCTTCTTTTGTCGCTCTTGGGTAACTTTGATAGTGGCTCGAACTTAATCCATTGCTGTTTTTAAATCTGAAGCAAACTCATCAGCAGTAAAAATCTTATCTTTAGTGCAAATAATTGGAGGAGCAATCACTTTACCCTGTACTATTTCATTTGGAGCTTTCCCTGTGGATGAATGCACTGTACTGTTGTAAGCAAACTCCAATAATGGAAGATATTTCTCCCATTGTGACTTATGTTCACTAACATAAGCTTTCAACATATCCAAAAGAGTGAGATTCATCACCTCTGTTCGGCCGTCAGTTTGAGGATGAAAATCTGAGGAGAACTTTAAAGTGGTTTCCAAATTCTCAAATAAAGCACGCCAAAAGTTACTTGTGAATTTGGAGTCTCTATCTGAAATGATCTCAAAAGGCATATCATGTAATCTAAAGATATGTTGAATAAAAAGTCTTGCAACTTGTGTGGATTTCAATGTTTTATGACATGGAATAAAATGTGATTGTTTGCTGCATCGATCAATTATGACCCAAATCATATCATGACCTTGAGGTGTTCTTAGAATACCTGAGATGAAATCCATTGTGATAGACTCCCATGGATCTTTGGGCACTGGAAGAGGTTGCAACAATCCTGGAGTCTTCTGCCTATCATACTTGGATTTTTGGCAAACTAGACAAGCCTCAATGAAGTTATGTGTATCTCTTCGTAATGTTGGCCAATAAAAGTAGCGCTCAATTGCACTTAGAGTGGCTGCCGTCCCTCTATGCCCTGCATAAGGGGGTTCATGACGTTCTTTAAGCACCTTTTGTCGAACAGGAAGAGTGACACAAAGGCGATTGTTCATGAGAAGGTAACCGTCTTTGATGGAATAATCTGGATGAGAACCTCCTTGCTGTAAATTTAACCAAATTGCTGCAAAATCAATATCTTCATCATAAGTATTCTTCATCGTTTGAAAATCTTCATGATGAGCCACTGTAATAGTTGCAATGCGAGGCACTCTAGAAAGTGCATCAGCAACTACATTTTGTTTCCCTGGAATGTACATAATTTAAAAATGAAACATAGACAAGAAATTTTCCCATCTTGCATGTTTCTCCTGCAAATGCTTTTGAGTCTTGAAATACTTCAAGCTCTGATGATCAGTTTTAATAAGGAATTCATTTCCTAAAAGATAATGTTTCCATATCTTCAAAGCATGAACCACTGCTAAGAGCTCCTTTTTATAAATGTCATACCTTTTCTCCACATCATTTAGACGGCGGCTTTCAAAGGCTCGGCATGGCCTTCTTGATTTAGCATTACACCAATACAATCACCGCAAGCATCTGCTTCCACCACAAATGGTTTTACCAAATCTGGAATGATAAGAACAGGTCCAGAAGTAAGAGCTATTTTCAACCTTGTGAAGGCTGCCTTCTCTTTTTCATTCCATTGGAAAGAGGTCTTCTTCTTTGTAAGGTCATGAAGTGGAGAAGCCATATGTGCAAAATGCTTGATGAAGCGGCGGTAATAAGAGCATAAGCCAAGAAACGATCCCACCTCATATACATCATGAAGATGAGGCCATTCTTGGACTATCTTGATCTTTTCAGGATCCATCTGAATCCCTTAAGAAGAGATGACATGCCCAAGGTAATTTATTTTATGCATGAAAAATTCACTCTTTTTACCATTTACCAAGAGTCGATTTTGTTGAAGTAATTGTAGAACAATCTCCAAGTGTTGATGATGCTCCTCTTCATTCTTGCTAAAGACAAGAATATCATCAAAGAAAGTACCAACATATTGTCGATGCTCTCTAAAGATGCGCTCCATCATTCGATTAAAGGTGGCTGGTGCATTGGTTAATCCGAAAGGAACCACCAAGAATTCATAAAGACCGTATGAAGTGCGGAAAGCAGTTTATGTACATCTTGTGGTATTACCCTAATTTGATGATAACCACTCTTTAGATCAATGCGGCTGAAAACCTTTGAGCCTCCTAGACGATCCAAAATGTCGTCAATTCTAGGAATAGGAAACCGATTCTTCATAGTGATTTTGTTGAGGGCTCCATAATCAATGCACATCCTGAATGTGCCATCTTTCTTTTGAACAAGAAGAACCGGTGAACAAAATGGTGAGCTACTTGGCCTAATTAGCCCACGGTTGAGTAGATATTCGACTTGCTTTCTAATTTCTTCTTGTTGAGGACGGCTCACACGGTATGGTGCTATATTAGAAGGAGAACTGCCCGGAATAATATCAATATGATGGTCTTCTGGCCTTTCTGAGGAAAGCTAATAAGGAAGATCTTCCGAAAAACAATCTTTATACTTTTCCAAGAGCTGAAGTCGCTCTTCGTTTTCAGCATTCATATTATCTTTTACATCAGTGACATAAAGCAAACAACATTGAACACAATCCTTAATTGCTCTAGAGACTTGCATATGGCTTACCATAGGTATGGTGTCTCCAGAAACTCCAGCTTGGATCTCATACTTCTTGCCTTTGTTGGTGAGTTCTACCTTCTTTTTCTGAGAGAAGATGGTTGAATCTACTCTATGATTCCAGGGCATGCCAAGAATCACATCACAACCATCAAGGTCTCCGATACAGAAGGTATCTTCGTCACTATAGCCTTGAATTTGAAACTTGAGCTTGCCAATATAGGGTGTCACAGTCTTCACTGTGTCACCTTCATCGGCATTTAAAGCTTGGGGAACTTCTGCCGGAGTGTCCATCTCTTCATTCTTTAATCCAACTCTTTAGCTAATTGCAAGGAAATGACATTTTCATTCGCCCCAAGATCTATCAAGAATAGTACTTGCTTACCTTACAACTGTCCCCAAGCTTTTAATAATTTGCACATCTCTGGAGTATGAGTTGTGTTTGCAACTACATCACTGATAGCATTGATTTTCACTGGCGACTTAGGCTTGTTGTCAAAAACCTTGCTTTGTCCTTTGTTTGGGCATTGCTTCGATATGTGGCCTCTTTGTCCACATTTAAAGCACTTCCCTTCTTTCATGAACCGCTGCTTTTCTTCTTCGGAAAGTTGCTTTGCTTGTGGGTATAGATTGGAGCGAAATTGAGAAGCATTAGGAGGTGCATAGGGCTTCATCTTCTTTTGATTCGATGGCTGCTTTCGCCGCTGTTTTTGTCCTTCATTTGGGGCTGAATACTCCTCATCATCAGCTACTCTCTTCCTATCATTCTTTTGGAATGATTTGTTAACATTGTGCTCCATTTCCCATGTCTCAGAATGGTCAATGAGTTCCCTGAGACTAGAACAATGATAATGATTAAGAGCAGTACGAAGTTTAAAATGCAAACCTCCTTGAAACTTCCTAAGCTTTTCCGAACTGCTGATCTTTTTGAAATATTGGACCTTCAAAAGTAGCTCCCAAAATCTCTTGGTATAGTCACCAAGTGACTCATTTTTCCTTTGCCAAAGCCGATCCCATTCCATTTTTACATCTCTTTTGAAATGAACAGGAAGAAATTGGCTTTGTATCATGCGAACAAAGGACTGCCATGATTTTGGGACAGCATGATCATATTCCAACCCCATCCACCAAGTATGGGCTAAGTCGGTCAAATGTAAAGCTGCAAACTTAATCTTTTCTTTTTCTTTATACTTGTTACGACCATACAAAATTTGAAATTGACAAATAAACTTCAGAAGAAGATCAGGATTTCGGAAACCATCATACATACTAAACTTGATTTTCTTTTCAAGTTGAGATAGTGACTTTGTCTTCTTCTTCTTCTTATGCCTTCATCCATGCCCGGATCTTGAGGTTGAAGATAATGAAGTGCTTGATGGGGATGAAGATGGAGACGAGGGTGAAGAATGTCGACGCCTTTGACGATGATGAGGTCTTCCACGAGAAGGGTGTGACTCTTCGTCACTAGAAGAGGGTCCATCAGAGTAGATGCCAGATGACTTTAAAGAAGAGGATGAGCTTCGACGCGATCTCTTTCTTGGTCTTGAAGTAGAATGGGACTGCCTCTTAGAAGTAGTTGGACTTCTTGATCAGCTCCTTTCATTGGTATGGCTTTGTCTCCTTGAAGCACATGGGCTTCTTTCCTTGAATTCTTTGGGATTCTCAACTTTTTCTAGTTTGAGAAGTTGCTCACGAATTTGCTAATTCTCCTCTCTAAGACTTTGAATGGCTTGAAGGATAGCACTCGACTGATCCATTAAGACTCCAAGAAAAATATGCTCAAGCACTCAATGCAAGGACTGAAAACAAACAAACTTATAATTGTAAGCACTACCAGTGTTGGAGTGAGGACCGAGCCAAAGCTCTGATACCACTGTAAACGCCCCGAACAACGTAGTATGCTTAACAATTATGATATTTGCTTGTTTTCGAGATTTAATATAAAAGAGAATGAGCACCTAAAGCTAAAAATGAAAATTACTCGCTAAATTACAACCATGAAAATGTAAAAGTAATGGAGACCAGATTGAATTTGAAGATGGGCAACCCTCCCCCCCCTCCCCACCCCTCCCCAAAGGAATGTATTTCTGCTCAACCCAAGTCCCTTAGGAAAGTGCTCAATTACAATGGAGAGTGAGGAGAAGTAATTCTCACTCTCACAAGATCATGCAAAGATGTACAAACACACATGCATTATCTATTATGCAATGATAAGAACTGATTTCTTTACAGTATGAGAGAAGAAAGAGAGGAAATCAGCCTTTCTCCATCGTTAATCAGCAGTACATGGATAGGGCTTGCTTCTTGTTGCTAAAATGGAAAAAAGAGCTTGAGAAGGAGGTGCTGTAATGAATTTACAAGCTTGCTGTCCTGTAAAACTGCAGTGATAGAAGAGGGAATATGTAGGAATTTGATAATGGAGAAGTGGGGGATGATGATGGGGATGGATGGGGCCAGTTTCTGGCTATCTATGGGTGCTGTACATGAGTTTATAGTAAAGAAAAATGATACTGAATGAAAAAAAAGGAGCTCTTATTTATAGGAGAGGGAAGAGCTAGTACAGGGGAAAGTGGAGTAGCACAAGACAAGTGTCCAGCCACATGTCATGAGATGTGACAAGTGGTGGGACACTTGGAAACTTGTGTAACAAGTGTCTTGACACTTGTCTCTTCTCTATGGCCTTTCTTTTTGAGCTGAATACTATCAAAAATAAAAACAACCAAATTTAGTAAGCACAGTCAGAGTACAGAATTTACTATTTTTAGAATGACATCCCTATTTTTTAGGACTAGCATTTTTAGGCTAATTCGAGGCTCCTAAAATTTAGGGACCCCCCAATATGGGTGTCAGATGAAAGCTTTTTCCGTGTACATCGCAAAAACGGTATCAGAATCTTCATGTGACTTTTCTATGCAAAGAAATATGCATTTCAAGCTTTCAACCCACGCGTGCACATTGTACAAGCATTTCATGATCATGCCATCTTGTTGATTGTAACTGTCTGTTCTGGCGGATCTAGCCCACACTTCAAGGCATCAATCCTTTCTGTGTACAAGTCTAACCCTGATATGCGTAAGTTCTGGTCACAGGCGCCCAATCGGCCATATAGGTGGAAGTGTGAACTATCTTTTCTCTAACCCACCGCGTGGGTCCACCATAACCTGTGACCACTCATCAGTAGCTAGCTCCAATGCACTTTTCTTTATATCTAATTACTGCAAAGGAAACAAATTTAATAAATCATTATAGAGACTAATTAATGAAAAATGATACAAATTCTGTTTCTATAGGGTTGTAACACCTTCACAAGACGATGTGGCAACGGTGGATTGTTTCTTACTAAGCCAAGAAATACAAGATGAGACGTGAAAGAAACACTTTCCACTTGTAGAGTGACATGAATCAAAATCACCAGCCCAATCTGAATCAGTGTAAGCATTAATTGCAGCAATCTCCCCTTGGCATAAAGCAATCCAAGAGTCCTAGTACCCTACAAGTAATGAAAAACACGCTTCACAACCTGCCAATGTGACATGCATGGGCTATACATATATTTACTCAGGGCTGAAACTGCAAACTAAATATCTAGCCTTGTGTTACATAAATAAATGAGACATCCAACTACTTTGGAGCATATGTATAAATGTCAAACAGATCACTATCATCATGCAAAGATAACTTGAATCCAATCTCCATCGGTGTGCTAACTAGCTTGCAATCCTAGAAGCCAAACCTCTCAAGGAGTTTACTAATATATCTGGATTGTGACAATGCCTCTAGTATCATGAACAAACTGAATGCCCAAATAGTAATGCAAAGGCCACAAATCTAACATTTCAAAGTTTATTGCAAATTTTTCTCAAATGCTAAAATATGATCAACATGTGTCCCTATGAGCAGAGATCATGTACATAAAGACAAATGACCAGCAAGGATCCCCCCTCTTTGCATGCGTAAAGAGTAGACTCTAATGGGCTGTTAATGAACCCTTGGCCGAGTAAACAAGCATCAATTTCTGCATGCCAAGCTCGTGGAGCCTGCTTCAAACCATACAAAGCCTTTTCAGCTTGCATACAAAGTGTTCGGATCTCTCGACTACAAAACTAATGGGCTGCTATACATACACTTCTTCTTGAAGTTCCCCATATAAGAATGTAGTTTTAATATCAAGCTGGCGCACAATCCAACCATAATGGTCAACCAAAGCAACCATACACCAAATAGTAGTCATATGGGATGTAGGAGCAACTGTCTCCTCATTATCAATGCCCTTCTTTTGCACATAGCCTTTTGCCACAAGTCTAGCTTTGTACTTATCAATGGACCCATCCGCTTTTCTTTTCAGCTTATAGACCCATTTAGTACCAATGGCTTTCTTTCTAACTAGCAATGTCACTAAATCCCATGTCTGTTTCTTCATGATAGAATCGAATTCAGCTTGCTTTGCTGCCATCCAATGCACACTCTATTATGCATCTTCAAAACAATCAAGCTTCTCACCATCAACTATGCTTGCTGTGAAAACAAACTCCATTGTATTAGTATGATCCTACAAACGTGCTTAACTTCCAGTACAACCAGCAAGGGGAGCATCCAAATGACTATCTTTCATAGTTTGCAAGTACCATCTAGGCATTTGCCTAGCCTCTTGATTATTTACATGCTCTTGATGAACCTCAAATTCAATATCTTGCTAAATATTCAAATCAGCCATTGGCTGAATTTCTACATTGCTTAATGGAGCAGCTGGCTGAACATTTTGTTCATTTACTAAAACTCCAGATATATCACCAAAACAAATGGGCAGCAGCCCTTTAAACACATCATTTGCAACCTGATGTGTCAAAACCAACAAGAGATAATTCTGATTTTTCATCAAAAATCACATCCCTATTGACAAAAACTTTCTTTGAAACAAGGTCATACATTCTGTATCCTTTACTCTGGCTATTGTACCCTACAAAAATGCATTTTACAACCTTGTTGTCCAACTTCTTTCTTAGTACTTTGGAAATATGAGCATATGCAAAACACCCGAAAGTACAAAAGTGGCCAATTGAAAATTTCCAGCTATTCCAAGCCTCAAAAGACGTGACATTTTTCAATGCCTTGGCAGGGCAACTGTTTCAAAAGTGACAAGCACACATAACTGCTTCCATCCAAAAGCCATGTGACAAATTCTTAGCTTTCAGTATACATTTGGCTATCTCCATGAGTAATCGATTCTTCCTTTCTGCAAACCCATTCTGTTGTGGAGTATATGCAGTAGTATACTAATGGGCAATGCCTTTTTGCTTCAAAAACTTATTCAACAAAGAAGACATGTATTCTCCCCCTCCATCCAAATGGAGAGTCTTAATCCTACAGCCAGATTGATTTTCCACAAGCGCAACAAAAGCCAAAAATGCATCATATATCTCTGACTTTTTCACCAATGAGTAAACCCAACAAAAACAAGTAAAGTCATCAATGAAGATGACGAAATAATAACATCCACCCAATGACTTTGTCTACATAGGTCCACATACATCCGAATGGACAGTCTGTAACTTGGCTGTTGCCTTAAAAGCAACATCACGAGGAAAGGAGAATCGATGCATTTTTCCCAAAATGCATCTCTCACAAATATACTCAAGAGGTCTCTCAAAGAGAGGTAAACCATCTAGCATTTGAGTACGATACATAAGCACCAAACTACCATAGTAAACACGCCCCATGCAAGCATGCCATAACTCTACCTATGACATAGCACGAGTAATAGTAGATGCCAAATAGATTGACTAATCAATCGAATAAGCATCTAACCCATAGAACCCATGACATAATGTGCCAGTCAATACCAAAGTCAAAAATTCCTTATCCCTGACCATGCATTAGTCATCATCAAATGTGACATGCATACCACACTTTGCTAAAGAAGAAATGAATAACAAATTCTTCTTTATCCCTAGCACATATAATGCATCCTATAAACAGAGAGTAGAGCCATCAATGGCTTTCAAGACAATCTTCCCAACACCTCTAACAAGGTAAGAAGCATTGTTGGCACATTGCACAGATTTGCCAACAAGAGCTGCAATAATAGAGGAAAACAAATCCCTTTGGGATATAATGTACTTAGAAACATCATTGTCAAAGAACCAAGTGCTAACATCCTCAATAGAGCTAAATGCTCTATGAGCCCAAGAATAATCATAACTGCAAGTGTAAAAACAATAGTCACAGGCAACAACAAAAGACACTAACTCTCTAGTAGTAGAAGGTGCATCAGAAATAGACATTCTTAACTCCTTTTTCTTCTCCTTGGTAATGCGCTTCTTACATTCCGTGATGTAGTGACTTGGCTTCTTACAATAGCGGCACTTGCCCTTCTTGGCTTGCATGCCCCCTACTTCTTGTTGTTCTCTGAAGTGCCTAAACTTCCAGAACTCTACGGAACTCTTCTAGACCGGCTACCCTTGCCCTTCTATCTCACCATAAAAGCCTATTTCAAAGGCTACATCCATCCCACTATTCTTTCTTGTTTGCTCTTCTTATAGGAGCGAAACTAATCAATTGAAGAAAGATAAGTGGCTACAACGAAATTCTCATGGTGAGATTCAAAGCCGTATGAAAGGCCAAATAAGAGGGTGGCAAGGAATTAAAAGTAGTAGAGATCATATGTGCATCAGAACAATACTCATCTACATTCATTAACTGCTCACGCAAGTCTTAAATTTATTCTGATGATCCTACATGGCATCACCTTCATCCATCTTCACATTCTCAAGCTCTTTTTTCAAATAAGAGATGCACGTCTCATTTTTTCCAACAAACATTTAATCAAGTGTGAGCCATGCTTCTCATGAAAAAGCAACAGACCGTATATGTGGGATTATCAACCATTGAACTACCAATGCAATCAATGACAATGCTTGGGCCATAGTAATAGGGGACGCCCATCCCGGGCCCTCGGGATGCTAGAATGCCGTCCCGGAACAAGACTCCCGTGCGGGACGCTGATGCAAAACAGGGGACGTCCCTGTTCAGTTTGGTCACAAGGGGACGGCCGTCCCCACGTCCCCGAGACGTCTTACCTATCGGGGACGGGACTGTCGGCATCTCCCGCTCCGACACCTGCTCCTTCAGGCTTCGACACCTACTCCAGCTCCCCCCGCAGCCCGCCTTACTGCCCGCCCTGCAGCCCGCCGCCTTTCCTCCATCTCCTCTTCTTCATTATCATCATCATCAACTTCTCTTCCTTCTTGCTCCTTGCAGTTTGGGCTCCTAGCCAGGTTAGCCTCGGCCCTCCCTACATCAGGCACCTGGGTCCCGCAATGAGCAACTAAGCAACCAGCATGGCTTCTTCACGACCGGCTCATCGGGTCGGAGGGAGAGACAAATGCTCCGACACATGGTCGTGGCAGGATGAGGTAAATGCTGAACGCCCATCAAGTGGAGGCGGATCACGCCCTTGGTCATGCAAGCTGTGTCCATACCGGCGTACGAGTGGCGCAAATAAAGTAAGGGCCCATTTATAGCATGAGCCAAGATTGGAAGTGCAATTTTGTCCCAATGTCACGTCGGAGAAGAGAAGGGAGCTTCTAGATCGTGTGGCTGGACAAGAGGCTCTATTTACATTGAGACATGCACGAGTGGCGGTCGATCCAGCTACACTTGCGGCAGCGATAGTAGCAGCAGCTAATAAGCCTAGAGTTTCATCTACAGTAGCAAGTGTGGCATCCACACCACATGGAGTCGCCGGATTGAGTCCATATTCACCATCAGTGTCTTCGTCCTCGACCATTAGACGCCAGATTACTCTCGAGGGAAGTTGGGACCCAATAAAAAAAGAGGAGACAGATTCAGCAGTGGCTCATTTCTTCTACCACAACCATATTGCCTTTCATACAGCCAGGTTTTGAGTCTTGACTCTTGACAGATTGATACGCTCAAATCTTTACTATTTACATTTTTTTTCCTTAAATAATATAATTTTTAATTTTATAACCTGGCTATAACTTATATAATATAAACTTATAACTTGTTCTAAAATCATGTCATCATGATAATTATTGTGTTTATTATTTTATGTCCCCACGTTGGAGTACTTTAGAGCCATGTTGAAGAAGGTTGGAGAGTATGGGCCTAACTATGTGCCCCCCTCTTCTGAGACTTTACGCACTACCTTGCTCGATAAGGAAAAGCGTGTTGTGAAGCAAGCTGCAACAAACATAAAGAGAGATTGGGAGAAAAATGGTTTCACACTTATCGCTAATGGGTGGAGTGACATAAGAAAGAGGTCTATCCATGGCATTGTAGCTTATTCTGGAGGGGAGATGTATTTTATGTCATCCCATGATGCTTCAGGGACTGGGAAATTCGCAGATCAGCTTGCAACAGAGTGGATCTCTGCCATTGAGATTGTTGAGCCACATTTGGTGGATGGTTTTGTAGCTGATGGTGAGCCCACAAATAGGACAGCAGGTGCCATTGTTTAGGGAGTGTATAAGCATATCACATTTTCTTATTGCATGGCGCATTGCTTGAATAACCTTTTGAAGGATATTGGTGAGTTATCATGGGTCCATCCTGTGATACATGATGCAAATCAAATGGTTACTTTTATTTTAAATCACCAATACCTTCGTTATGAGTTTACAAAAATGTCAAAAAAGATGTTGTTGAAGTATTCAGACACACAGTTTGCCTACAACTTTTTGATGTTGGGACGCCTCAGAGAATATATGGGTGCAGTGAGATAGTTGTTTATCAGTGATGAGTTTAGTATTTCTTCATTGGCAGTCACTCCTGTGGGCATAACATGCAGAGAAAATGCAGAGAGCAATGAATTTTGGGATAATGTAAAAAAATCTGATGCAATGGTTGTGCCTATTGTACAGTTGTTGAAACTCTTTGATGGTATGCAACCATGTATTGGCAAAGTGTACGAGGCAATGGATAGGATGATTGAAAAGTTAAAAGATTTAGTGCCTGATGCTGAGCAATATGAGGAGATACATGATTTGTGTATTGAGAGGTGGAATGCCTATAGCTCACCTCTGCATTCAGTTGCATTTGTTTTGGACCCTGAGTTTCAAGGTAAGGATCAAGAAAATGATGCTGAGGTGAATCTCCATTGGAGGCAAATTCTTGAGTGCATGGTTCTTGATGTTGACACTAGGCGCAAAATTAGAGATCAGTTTGCTCTCTATAGGAGAGCAAAAAACTCTTATGGCTGTGGACTGAGTTTCAGGGTAAGGATCAAGAAAATGATGCTGAGGTCAATCTCCATTGGAGGCAAATTCTTGAGCGCATGGTGCTTGATGTTGATACTAGGCACAAAATTAGAAATCAGTTTACTCTCTATAGGAGAGCAAAAAACTCTTATGGCTGTGGAATGCTCTACATGACCAATGCAAGGTTGGGGCACCTTTGTGGTGGGAGGATTTTGAATCAGATGGGCCAAAGTTATAGAAGTTGGCTGTTCGTATCTTAAGTCAAGCAATAAGCTCCTCTTGCTTGGAGCAATTATGAAGCACCTACAATCATATTGCTTCAAAGAAGAGGAATCACCTTGAAGTAGAAAAAGCAAATGATTTGGTCTTTGTTAGTGCCAACTTGAGAATGCTTTGCAGAAGTGTTACATCACAAGCCAATCCATTTACCCAGTGGGAGATGGAGCAAGAGGAGGAGCATACTCGTTTTATGGAGACTATGCATGGCACCCATGATCATGAGGCCAGCACTTCAAGAGTTGCAGATGCACATTTTGCTGGAGATGATGATAATTCTCTCTAGATTTGGCCTTATTCCTTGCTAGAGTTCATTTTGTATATTGGTTCCAGGTTTATGGCTGGTTATAGCTTGGTATCCAGTTGCCAGCTACCTATATGATGTCATGACCTATTGCCACATGGCACAACTTGTAGATGCTCATTTTGTTGCAGATGATGATAATTTCCTTTAGATTTGTTCTCCTTGAACATTTGTTTTTTGTTCCTATCTTTGAAGTTTAAAGTTTGAACTCTTTTGTAATATATTGATTGTTAAAGTTTATCCATACGGTTTGTATTTGTCATTTGCTCATCTCATGTTCGTTAGGCGATATGCTAATAAAATTCAATGAAATATGATGTTTTAAAGCTCAAACTGTGCTTGTTTATACATTTCATTGCAGTAGAGTCCAATGTGATGAGCTGAAAATTGTTTTATATGTGAAAATGTATTTTTTTTATATGCCGTCCCCCCCCCCCCCCGTCCCCGTTCCTTGGTTTTGGCCGACCCCCATCCCCGATCCCGTTCCCATCCCCCGTCCCTTGTTTCTATGGCTTGGGCATCCCATGTGTCCCAAGCCTTTTGTGGAGCTGATCTTTAGGGAAGTGGCTGAGACGGAACTAGCCTTTGACCACATCCTCCTTGGGGAGCTGTTGCAGGAGCCACAACTCCAGGACTGACTTCTTCACTACTAACAACTCCCAAAGATTTATTAAATCAGCACATTCTTCATCATGAAGGACCATAGAGAAAAGTTATTGCCTTCCAATCTGTCCTCTTTGGATACATAGGTGAATACATCACTCTATCCTTGATTGGCCATGATAAATGTCATTGTTTCAAAAAACACAAGAGCAAGAACCAAAGCCTGAACAACTTGGAAATCTACAAATTTCCAGAAATTACAGCATACACCAAGCTGTAATTAGCAAAATTGTGTCACATTTGATCACAATTGTCCAATGTACACGCTGGTCCATGTACAAACAGTGCTCACAACAGTACAAAAAATGCAAAAGCCCCAAAATTTAAATGTTCAAAATGCACAATTTCAATCTATTTCAGACTGAATCTTCAATACATGCGCCAATGTTTGCTAAACATCCAAAAGACCCAAATTTTCTGACCCAAATCCCAAGAAATTTTTGCAATGTGTGTGCACAAAATCACGTCTAGGAATAGAAATGCACTCCTCGGACAAAAAGTCCCTCTCTATGATTCAGATTTCTGAATTAAAAATAAATAAATGACTCTTTTACCTTCAATGCTGGCGGTCTGGTGGGGCGGGAGGATGTTAACGGCCTGGTGGAGCTATGCAGAGCTCAGAAGGTGGCTAAGGTGGTGGCGGGCCTGGCGTCAGTTGGCCAAGCAGGGCATAACGCAGCAAGTGGCAATGGAGGCAGAGGTGGCTGCAACTAGAGGCGTTGGCTGTGCTGGCAGTGCAAGTGGACCTGGGGACGGCACTGGACAGACCAAGCGGAGTTGGCACAGGTTGTCGAACCTGCAGGGTGGCGGCGGCTGTGACTAGACTAGGAGCATGAGGCAAGCAAGCCTGTAGGGTGGCAAGCTGGACCATGTTGAGCCTGAGCTCTGATTCCAAATGTGAGATTGGAGATGGAAGCTCTCAGCTAAAAGTACACAGTACACAGTAGAGAGAGTGAGAATGAAGACACAGCTCGACACACACGATGTAATTCCCAAGTGTGCAAGTGTAAGTACAAAGTACAACCCTTAGACCTTAGGGTTGTTAAGATGCGTTCACATCCGAAAGGTGTAAAGTACAATAAGTGACTGAACTGTGTAACACAAACACGCAAAATAGAAAATAATGTAACTGGGGGAAAAAAACTCTCGTAAGGAGAATAGAAAGTGCCCGAGTGTCCTACTATAGATCACTGACACTCCTCTGTGAGCGTAGGTGTGAGTCAAACCCAGCAATAGAATGAGCCAAAACCTTGTAAGGAAAGGTCAGCAAAACCATAATTTATAATAGGTCAAAGTTCCAGACATTAAAAACTGCTCTAGAAAATTATTTAATGGTGCTTTGATGATTTGTAACTTGGCTACTTTAAGCCAGTCCTCAACTGGTCTATCTTCACTCCTCAAATGCCAGCAGTAAGGTAATCATGTACTTGCATACACGAGCGTTTATAGATGACTGCATAGCAATTTGATATCAACACTCTTCCTTCACTTTCTCAATCTCCTCTCATGCCAACCATCTTCACTCCTGAAATGCCAGCAGTCAGGTAATCATCTACTTGCATACACGAGTATTTATAGATGACTGTATAGCCGTTTGATATCAACACTCTTCCTTCACTTTCTCAATCTCCTCTCGTGCCAACCATCACCCAGTTGAAGTTCTCAGCACAATTGTGACGATTACCAGGTGGCCAGTGGGCTACATTAGGCATCAGAAAGATTTTCAGCATCAGACCTGCTCTGACTTTTGCATTTCAGTCTTCCCACGCCCTGCATGTGCAATATAGAGCGAGGTGTTGCACAAACAGACACAATGCATAGCATGTAGCAGATTTCGCCTGTCACTTCCAATTTTCAGTCTAAGAGTCCTGTCTTTTTGCAGTCTCACCCAGGCCTGATGGCTGCAGACTTTCCAATCTTGCATTTTGCATCAGTCCCATGGGCCAGAATGCCTCAGATCCAGACCCACGCTTTCGCCTGCCACTTCCAATTTTCAGTCTAAAATCCTGTCTTTTTGCAGTCTCACCCAGGTCTGATGGCAGCAGACTTTCCAAACTTGCATTTTGCATCAGTCCCATGGGCCAGAATGCCTCAGATCAGACCCACGCTATCATATTTCACCCTATAGTGAGCAGACACAATTCTCTTTCAGTTTGCCTCTCTATATGCAACCTTGCCTTCCTGCATTTTACCCTGAGGACAAGCCTGGCAGTTCCCTCTAGTTCCTCTTCCTTGAAAACCTTACATTTTCAGTTCAGTTCAACCTGTCAACAACAAACACAAATACTTTCCAGCTGATTCTGCAAGAAATTCACTACCTTCAGTAGAAGGATGATTAGTAGATGGCTTAATTCAGGTTCAAACTAGAAGTGATTGGACCCTGTTGAGCCACTAATATAAGGGTTCTCACTCAATTTAGCCTCCTTAAGACGGCCTTAAAAAGCAAGTAATGCTGAATTACAAAAAATAAATGGTTTCATTTTTTGCAATAGGACAGATGCATCCCCAATCCTCTATAAATAGGAGTCTTGTACCTGTGCATCCATTATCCCACATTCCAAGTTCATGGAGCCTCTTAGTCTGCTGCACCTTCTTATCACTGCTGTTCCTCAGCTGGGTGACCATTTCCAGCATCTATGCATCTGTGTTTGCACCAGACTGCTGCCACCTTGCTGATCATGCACATTCTATAGTTCCTGTCCCCCTGCCTTTACTGGTTTCTTGGCCACCCAGCATTAGATAAGACTATTACAGCTGTCACCTTCATCATCCACATCTGTATTTTCTTGCAGGTCAACTTTCTGTTGAGCTAAAACACATTTAATTAATAAAAACCCCTAAAAAGAAGAGGGTCCAAGAGAGTTTCAGTGGTCTCCCAAAAACCCTAATTTTTGGGGCACCCTTCTACATCTATAAATAGACAGGCTGCCCCCATTCAGTCATATTCCATCTGTGCAGGTTTCACACTCTCCAATGCCGATTTCAGTCATCAGTCTACCTCTACGTGGCTGTCCAGCCTTCACAACCGCTGCCATCTCCCCCTCCAGCCTCGCACTGCCCTGGCGCCTTCTTCCAGCTGTCGCCCACTATCTGGCACCATCCCTCCTGCTGCGTTTGGCCCTGTTCCTCATCGCCAGCACCTCCACCCTCATCTGCTCTCTGCATTTGCAGCTTCTGGCTGTTGGCGACAGAAGGCAGCCCTCCTCCTCCATCAGGCGACCTTCACTACCCTGCATTTTGGTCCTCCACTGCCAGGTGATTGCTGGTTGACACTCTCCTCCATCAAGCGACACTCTGTCTACTGTGTTTGCAGCCTTCTTGGGCCGCCCTCTTCCCTCTGCATCCTCTACTGCTTGCATTTGGTTGTCCAACAGCCTCTGATACCATCGTTTTGCAATTTCCTCTCTCTTCACACTCCGGCTGGTGGTCAGAGACTCGAGATCCATCTCCAGTGGACGTCACTCTCCGACATTGCTCTACCCTTGGACACACTGTACACTCTTACATACATTTACAACATTCATTCACTTCAAAGTTGTTTGTGTTTGAGTTTCTGTGTTTGAGTTTTGAGTTTTATGTTTAGGGTTTGAGTTTTGCTCTCTATGTCTACATCTATCTCTTTGTGTTTCTGTCATGGTCATACACTTTGTGTGTCCTCAGTGCAAACCCTAGCAGTTTTCTTCACATGTTATCACAGCCGGTGCTCTTGTAAAGAGTATCCTACGGATATTGTGGAGAGCTAGTCTTTGTGCAAGGCACACAATACGACTCGTAACCGAATCACAATGTCCCAGACACCTTCTTCTTCAGTTCCTATGATGTCTTATAAGGCTTCTCCAACATTGGAGGCTTTGAGAGGGCATTGTGGACTCGGTGAGGAGGACGACACTCCACTTTCACCTTCACCTTCTTTTTCTACTCCTATTCTTGATTTCACTAACATGACAGAGGACTTTGAGGAGTACCTTCGCAACAAATATGGTGATGTTTACACCTCTCCTACAAGCTTTGCTACCACATTCGGACCGGTTGGTAAGGCTGGTCACCTCTCCCATCATGGAGGACATACGGCATTCTGAACACCTAGCGATCCATCTTCATTATCTCAGCCAAATCCAATGTCAAGTTTGTACAATTCTTTTGAGTTGCATGAATCAAAACCCTCACCTATTTCTTCTTTTAAGGTACAAGATCCGGATGGCTTTGCATATGTGAACTTTAATAGAGGGGGCTCACAAAGCCGACGGACTTCAAGTACATCTACAACTTCTGTTTCATTTTAGCATGTATGCAATTGTGCCATTTGGATAGTGCTCTTGCAAGGGAATTGTTTACTTACCCAAGTACCCTTTTATAATCATGGTCATTCTAATGATGTGGATAATGATACCATAATACAAAAATAATAATGTTAATGAAACAAACTGTAATCAAAATCCTCTCACCACAAGGCAAATAAGCCCGTCTCCTGTCAAAGTGGAAGGCAAAACCAAAGGGAACCCCCTCTTCCCATCGATTGGAAGTAGAAGGGGAGGAAGCATCCATGTTGATATGTGGTAGTAGATATTGCAGAATTAGTCTATTGACCAATATCGCCACAGGAATGCGGAGTGTTGGGATCTCCTACCCAATCAAAATCGGTATAACCCCACAAATCTAGACCATAGCCATATGCCAATTCTTAAGAATAGGTACACCGAACATATCTCAACATAATTCAGTGTGACATTTTAGGAGCATTGAAATACAAGCTAAGTAAAGACATTGGGTAAGCTAAGTCTAGCTTAGTGTAAATCAACTAGAGTAATTTTTCTACAACAGATCTATATGTGTGCTTGTTCATAAAATTGTACATTTATTGAGAGACGTAAATTAAAATGGAATCCTTAGATTGAGCTATCTCCATCCCCAAAAATACAGACAGCTGATTGAGGTTAGTCATCTCAAATGTAGAGCTAAGCTGGGCCTTAATATGTGCAATGGTAGCAGAATTTGAGTGTGTAATAAGTCATCTACGTACAATAAGATATAGTTGATCCCCTTTAAAGTAGATCTAACATACAAGTTTGGGTCATAAGGGAGCCTTCTGCCAACTCTTTGGCTTAGAATACGCTATGTAATTTGCCACAAAGACAAACACAAATGTGGCAGTAGGTGCCAGTTGGGTGGATCTTCTAAGGCCCTTCGGGATGGAATCCGGTAAAAGGATTCTCGAATCCCATATGGTCTATTGGTACCAGTGAGATAACGGGTCCTTGGGAGAAAGATGGGGTGTAGAAAACTCTGTAGGTTGGTTAGGAGTAGGTGGTAGATCTCGGCTTAGATGGCACTATCTTTGATGAAGTAGGCTGAGGAATCGGCGTAGAGGCTGGTGCAATGGGCTGCACTGTATTCCTCTCATAAAAAAGTATCTCTCTTTGGGTAATCACCTTGTTCGTTCAAGGATTGAGCAAGTGTATTGGCTTTCACCTAGGAGAAGTACCTTATAAAAATCAAGAGATTAGCTTGAGGATCGAGCTTTCTTATCTTATCATTAGGAGTGTACCTGTAGGCTTGACCCGAAGACTCTGAAGTAGAAGATAAGAGGCCAAGTGTCAAAGAATGCCTTGAAGGAGGTGTGTTGAGGAACCAGGTGTGTTGAGGAACCATTGTAGTCGGGCACCGGTGGAGGATGTACACTAATGTGCTAACAACCTCAGTCCAAAAGGTGCTTGGGGAGCTTTGTTGTGAACAACAGAGAGTGTACCATGTTCATCACAATTTGGTTCCTACGCTCTCTGACTCCATTTTGAGAGGGAGAGTTGGTAGAGGTGAGCAGGTGAGAGATGCGGTGCTCATACAAGAACTTGGAAAACTCGTGGGAGGTAAATTCACTACTGCTTACTCCTCATGGTTCTTATATAATGACCCGCATGATTTTGTACAAGACACACCCAAGCGGAGAAGTATGTGAAGGCATCAGATTTATGCTTTAAGAAATACACCCATGTATACCTTGATTAGTCTTTCCGAAGGAGGTAGCATAGTTTCTCCACCCCCTAATATCCATATTCATCAATGCTAACCTTTGGATCTCCTCTCAAAGGTGCCTTATAACCTATCTAATTGGATTGGTCATTATCTACACACACCATCCATAACTAAGGGTATTCTACCCACGCCAAAGCTAGACTCATTACCCATACCAAAGGTATGAATTGATCACTAGTACTGAGCATCTTGGCTTTATTGCATTGTTCACTGCCAAGTCCATTTGGATCCTACTTTGCTAGGTGCATGCCTAACTGAATCAATAAAATTGGATCAACCAAAAACAAAATTTGTGTAAGGCGAGTGTCATGAGGACGTGAAATTTTAACTTAATGCCTCTTTGGATGCTTAAGTTGTGACACATTTTAGGATTAGTGCAAATTCGAGAAACTTGATGGACTATTCAATCTGTATTCATACGATGCAATTAAAATGTGCATATGTGAGATTAACTGGAATGTGTGTCATAGTGATAGATAATCCTAGCTTGGGTAGTGGCGGATATTTAGCCATGCAACAAGGGGATCTTTTTGGAAATCTTAGAAATTACAACAGATATGAGAAGGTTGCTCATCTATGGACAAGGTGATTTGTATGCAAATGCAAAAGACCCAATTTGTGCTTGCATGTGCCTCAAATCAAGGGGCAAATTTTTGGAATATGATGATCATCACTGTTTTAGGGCTGAAAATCAGGGATCTCTCTCTCTTGCTTCTTCATCATCATCTAGACTTGATGCATACATCATTTGGTGAAGGAAATTGGAGACTTGAGCCTCAAATTTGAACTTGATTGTGTTTTGGTTGTTGATTTGTCAATCTGTGTATAACCAATGACAATTAGGGTTTGAATGTCAGCATTGCAGTGCATGCATGCATGCCTCTATCATTGAGGAATGTTGCTGATGCAAATTCGGTCAGTGGACAACAGAACAAATGAGATATTGGATCTACAAGTGGACTGATTTGC
Source organism: Lygodium microphyllum (assembly GCF_053477565.2). NCBI lineage: Eukaryota > Viridiplantae > Streptophyta > Polypodiopsida > Schizaeales > Lygodiaceae > Lygodium > Lygodium microphyllum. The sequence goes on from NC_141162.1 coordinate 79,243,164, forward strand.
ATGCAATAGCAAAGGCGTGATTTGGGCTTGGTGCTGTCGGTAATTTGGGATCTATATGCAGGTGTTCAAGACTCAACTTGTGCTCATATGTGCTTGTAATCTAGGGGCAATTTGAGGCTTGATACGTTGGTCATTGGGGACTTATGCAATCTTTCTTGACTGAATTTGTGTTAGGATCAAGGAGCAAATTGAACTTGGTGGTGGTTGGTTACAAAGGATAGCTTATTATTCCAAATGTAGTTGGAGAGTTGGCTTGGTCAATTCTTAGTTGTACAATAAGTGTCTTGGAACTAAATTTGAAATGAAGTACTTTAGGGGGGCACTGATAGTTTGGGGCAAATATTGTGTTGGCTTGTCTCAATTTCAAGTGCATTCTAGCCCAAAGTAGTAAAGTGTTAAATATTCTATTTATCATGTCTTTTATAGGTTTATTTGATTGCTTGCTGTAAATTAGCGCATTTTAGGGTTCCACCATCCTTTTGCAATCTCTGATTGACATCCAATTCCTCTGAGTTGCAGACTTGATTGGTGGACTTGTATGCCAAAGGTGTTGTTTGAGG